>NW_015971778.1:1173867-1369913 GCF_000732125.1 Scedosporium apiospermum
CCCCTGCGTGCCGCACTCGACGTGCACAAGCACGGCGGCAGGCTTCCCCGTAACCTGGGCAAACCCCGAGGCGGCAGATAGAGCGTTCATCTCGTTCGGCGAGGTGAATACTTGGATCTTTGAAAACTGCTTGCTCGCGAATGCTAATAGAAAAGCTGGGTGATCTGAGCCTAGATTCACGAACAGATGAGTGATTCCGGCGCTCTCGAGCGCGTACAGGATGGCTGCAGCACCGGTCACTCGCCTCGTAACAGGCGCGGAAGCTCCTGTGTTTCGCTCCATCATTTACCCTAGCTAATCAGGATCGTGCTCTCGAAGCGTCTTAGAGAGGTATCTTGGGCAATTATAGGTTGTCAACCAGGAGATACTAGAACTGGGAGCCACGATCAGCGGCGACGATTCTCGTCGCAGGATTTTATATGGAAGCTAATATCCTCCACTCCCTTTATTCCGTGACCGGCTCGATGCTGGCAATGAGGCGTCGCTAGGCTTCCTTAGCTTAGCCCGAATTCCCGGTTAGCTTTAGCTTTTGCCACCTTACTTAGCGAATATGCCTCTCGTCCAATCCGTGACTAGCGAACCCCTCCACGACTCCTGACGGAAGCATGCATCCGTCATCGACTTCCCCAAGATCCCCCCGCTCCAGGTACTCCGCATCGGAGCCATGGCTTCGGCGACTACCCCACAAAGAGAACCGATGCTGCATCCGGCACCTCCTTAACCGGTCAACGTAGGATCACCAGTAGGGCGGTCCACCTGGGGTATTAATTCTCTCCAAAGGTCCCTTTAAATTTCTACGTTGTTGAGGAAATGTCAAAGCTGCTATTACACCGAGGCGGACATACGTATGTGAAGCGACAGCTAAGTTGTCGTAGAAGCCGCCCGCAAAGTTTTATCCTCACGACAAAGACAGTTTTCCCAAGGCAGTTGTCCGCCGGGATGGCCACAAACGGCGGCGTCGGTCCGAAAGCGACCACCCTGAGCCAAGTTCAGGAACTCTTCATCGGCGGAAAGCACAAGCCAAGCTCGGACAACGTAGAATTCCAAGTCATTAACCCGATGACGGGAGCTAATATATACTCTTGCGCCTCTGCAACAGTCGATGATGTTTCTGAGGCTATAGAGAGCGCCCACACCGCATTCAAATCTTGGTCCCGGATGGGTCCCTCGGCAAGGCGCTCCATCTTCCTCAAGGCTGCCGATATCCTCGAAGGCTATATCCACGGAGACGCGCCGGAGATTCTGGCCTCCGAGGTCTCAGCCACGGCGACCTGGGTCAAAGTGAACATCTTCTCCACGGCCAACGTTCTTCGCGAGGCAGCGGGGCTTGTGACCCATATTAAGGGAGAGATTGTTCCCGCAGACAGACCCGGGACTACAGTCCTCATAACGAGAGAACCTCTTGGCGTGATGTACGCCATAAGCCCGTGGAACGCGCCCGTAAGTTTTTTTTCGTCCTACGCCCTTCCTTTTTTTTTTAAAAAAAAAGCAAAAAAATGAAGGTCGTTAGAGTCTTACTTGGCGAAACTAGGTGAATCTGACAGCTAGGGCCATTGCCTGCCCCCTAATCTGCGGCAACACCGTCGTCCTCAAGCCCTCAGAATATAGCCCGAAATCACAGCACCTTGTTATTAAGGCATTGACCGAAGCCGGCCTGCCTGCTGGGTGTATCAACTTCGTGCCCTGCAGCCCCGATAGAGCAGCTGCCAACACTGAGTTTGCTGTAAAGCACCCTACAGTACGGCATATCAACTTCACTGGCAGCGAGCGTGTGGGCAAAATCATCGCTGGCTGGGCAGCATCGTGCGTCAAAAAGTGTGTGTTTGAGTTGGGTGGAAAAGCGCCTGTCATTGTTCGTGAGGATGCCGACCTCGACGATGCTGTGGAGTCTATTATCTTCGGGGGCCTTGCGAATAATGGCCAGGTCTGTATGTCGACGGAGAGAGTCATCGTTCACAAGTCCATCTCCGGCGACTTCAAGAGTAGGCTGCTCGCCCGCGCCGGAGCCCTGAAATGCGGAAACCACCATGTCGAGAAGGACGTCTCCATTTCCGGGCTCTTCACGCCAGCTTCAGCATCCAGGGTCTTGGGTCTTGTTAAGTCGGCGGTGGACACTGGGGCAACCCTGCTGATGGGGGACATGAAACTCGATGGCCCGAACAAGACGATTATGCGGCCGCATATCCTTGAGGGTGTGACGAGGGAGATGGACCTCTATCACCAGGAGTCGTTTGGCCCTGTTATGATACTCCTTGAATTCGAGACTGATGAGGAGGGTGTTGACCTGGCCAACGACAGTGATTTTTCGCTCTGCGCGAGCGTGTTCTCCCGGGATGTCATGCGGGCCATGGAGCTGGCCAAGCAGGTCAGGGCCGGCAGTTGCCATATTAACGGCCCGACAATTTATATCGAGCCGACACTCCCCAACGGGGGTGTCGGCGGTAGCAGTGGTTATGGCCGCTTTGGGGGGGTAGCTGGGGTGGAAGAGTTCACCGAGCGGAAGATTGTGAGCTTGGCGCAGCCGGGTATGAAGTACAGCTTCTGAGGGGCGGTGGTCCTTGGCATCAGAATGTTTCCGCTGATGGTATATATATATATATATATATACCGTAGTACAACAGGCTACTAGTCACCTTTGATGAGTGTTCATCCGGAGCAATCCCAGGATTTGTCACAACCCGGCCGCGCTTTGGGCCACCAAGTCCGGTAAGACACGGCAGAATAAAAAGTCACGTAGCCGCCTTTGCCAACAAGCAATTAATCGATCGACTTGGGAAGCGGCCGGACTACGGAAGGGGATGGGGGATGTGTCTATATAAACTGTGATATTTCCTGTACACCTAGATAGCTCTTCCGGACTCTTCAGTAGCCAATTCGAGTACCACTGCACCCCTACACTTGAATACGCACATCTCATACCCTATCTTGTGAATCACTGCTTGACTCCCTCATTTACTTCACAACAGAAACCTACGATCTTGACGCCAGCTGTACCCACCTGATATCTCAAAAGCCAGCGTTGGGATTGTAACAAATATCAGTGGTCTAGGTATTTGACCCGTAGTCTTAAAGCCTACAATTCTTCAAACAATTGCCCCAAGTATATATGAGGGGCTCCCGAGTCCACCAACACGTCGTTCTGCACAACACGAAATCCTGGATACCGCAGTTGATAGACGAGGACTGCGACTCCACCTTCCAGACTGGAGCTTCGTCTGAATCGGTGGCGGCAAAGCTGTGCATGACGTTCCGGCGCTGTTGGTCGATCGAAGAGTCGGCCATGGACACTGGACCCGAAAGCGCCGGCCGGGGCCTTCGAATTTGGAAAAATGGATTTTAGTCTACGCACTCTTCGTCTTTGATTCTGTTCGCATCTAACAGCTAGTAATAATGACACTATGTTCTGCGGATGCTACTTTTGTCGGCAAGGAGCCATCGCCTTCTCGGCCGATTATTTGCAGAGACACCTAGACATTTACTGGTGACCATCGGGAGCGGAAAGTAATATCGACTGATATCAGCTTGTTCCTAGCTACCTGTGTCCTCGTACCATCTAAGCTTGACTTGGCCCTGTGACCCTTTATGGAAACATCTCTCCTCTTGCCCTCCCAAGTTCGAAATTCCCATCTCCCATAAGCAACGCAATTCTGTTCGGCTCCCAACCCCTCCGCGACACCTCTTGACGAATCGCCTCACGAATCTTCCAAGCCCAGACAGTATTTTCATCCTCGAGTTCCTCGCTGTTGACATCCACGACATCAACGTCCCCCCCTGTCAGCGTTTCGCTCAGTGGGTATGAGCCCGCGAACTCCCAGTCGATGATGGCCAGAATGCGATCACCTCTCACCAGGATGTTGCGCCCGTGGAGGTCTCCATGGACGAGAACAAATGGCTCGTCGGGGATGTCGTAGGTTGCTTTAAGGTCATCCTTCTTCCTTTCCAGCGTCAAAACGAAATCTTGAACGGAGACGTCTGTGAAAGAGTCCTGGTCGATAGCGTCTTCGGGGGCATTGGAGTAGTAGTAGATTTCCCTGTCGTAGCAGGCCAGGATGTATTCTTTCGTAGATCGATATGGTCCGATAGGGTAGCAGCCGTGGCTGTGAAATTTGCCGCGGCCCTTGAAGAGTTTAGAGCCCTCGACGGTGGGACCTAGAGTGAAGGTTTCAGGCTCTAGACCCCCGATCATGTCGAAAGGAACCTCGGCGAGATCGACAATCATAGTGGCCAGCTTATTGGTGATGCTCAGTTTCTGAGAAGGGGTAAAGGCCATCCAATTTCAGCTTAGGGATGTCCCGTCGATGTACTCCTCAGTGATAAAGGAATCAGCAGCCTGAGCTGTGGCCTTATAGCAGAAGACCCGTGGAACTGGGATATGGGGTAGCTTCGTAGAGACGAATTTCCTGAAGGCGACCTCATTGGTCACCTGGTATGGCAGTAGGGCATCATCGCATGGAAGACGAAGAACGTATCGGTCGAAATACAAGAACTCGGCACTGGAGGTATCTTTATCCGTTTTTGTTGATTTTGCAATCTGGCGTCGTCGTCGTCAGTTCGACATGAACAAAGATTTTAGTTTAGTGTACTGGGCCGACCGCTTACCTGGAAACCATCGCGCAGCCTCGCGAGCCAGACAGAGTTGTATGCACCCTGAGCAAGCCATGTGGCATCTTGCACCCCTTCCACATCATTGAAGATCACCCTCTTCTCCACGCTTTCCACCTTCTCCACGATTTCCGTCTTCTCCCCTGTGATGGCTGTCCGCAGCCTCTGCGTGATAGCACCGTTCACATTTTTGAGGGCTTCCAGTGCTATCAGCCTGGTAGCAGATGACTTTGGAGTGCATTCGGTGTCTGATTTGGTGTTTTTGACGGAAGCCGTTTTTCTTGCAGCACATGCAACGGTGTTGTATTGTCATGACGATGGTGAGTTGTGAGTTGGAGCTGATGGGCGAGGTAAGGTAAACGTCATGTGACTTTATAATTGGTGATGGATGGGGAAGGAACAACGGGAGAGAAGGGACGGTGAGAGAGAAGGACCTGTGACGAAGAAGGAACGATGGAGAGGGAACGATGGAGCGGGAACAATGGAGCGGGAACGATGGAGAAGGAACAGTCCTCTCTAACACCTATGAACAGACAACACACCTTTTTATAGCTGGAGTTCAGTAGAATTTTTGACGCTTTTCTTCTTCCCTTCATGAATAGGATTGCAATCTACAAACACAATCAAAACAGAGGCAATATAGCCCACAAATTCTGCTCAAAAGCTCGGCTATGGGGCCCTCATGACACAAACTCCCGCTTTAGGCAGCAGGCAGCTCCAGCTATAATCTAGGCCAAGCTCACCCAGAATACGAAGAAAAGGGGTGTTTGTCCGGCAGAGTTTCCCTACCTTGGTCGATGCCCGGATGCAATGGCTGCGATTCCATTCTGCGAATCGAACAGACCCGGGAGCTACCATCATACCGGAAGCCAGCGGAAGGGAGGGAGATTGGACCCAGCTCGTCGGTTGAGCCCGCTGCATGCCACAGCAGTTATCAGAACAGGATTTTCCCCAACCTTAACGCATTGGGCTCACAGGAAGAGAATTGTCAAGGTTTGCCATCTCAAAGTCTGGTGCCTGTCATGTGCCTCTGTTATTCGTACTTCCTTTCCCTGCTGCCGGACACCCTTCGTGTTGGCTGAGTTTGTGACCCTTCGCTACACGAGCAGGAGACACACGTGAGTCACTGTGATAAACTCCTCATATGTGAGTGATACGACCGTGTTAATACCCTGTATACAGAAGTGTTCATCTAGTCACCTCCTCGCTTTCTTTGAGGCCACCGCCTTGAACGGCTATGAGGGAAAGGGGGAGTGCTCCCATTTGCAAAGGAGAACGGATGCCTTCCGTGGCCTATAGCAAGCTTCAAACCACCCGCACGAACGGGAATAGACGATATCCGAGTGATCCACCAGGATTCCTCTTCTCCGGTGTCGAGCAAGGTTACCAGTATGGCGGAAGCCAACAAGCCACAGGAATCTGCCCACCTCTTCCACAACACCAGGATCATTGGAACACTCCTCGATGTACTCATATACGACAGCAATGTAACGTTATCTCGTTGCATGAAGCACCGGATGCGGCCCCTAAGGACCGCAGGCGCCTTTTTCCCTCGAGGGATCCGTTGGATTTGCTGGCGGTCAAATTCAAGCCAGCCGTAACATTTCGTCATTCGTGGAAATGATGGGGCGTGGATCATTTCTTCATCGGGGGCTGGTGGCTGACCCTGGGCATCACCGGAGAAGGCGTAGATGTTATCGAGGGGATCAACTTTAGTTTTTGGGTTGCCGTTGATGAGGATTGGAGTGGGATCTCGCTTCACCCGTGCCTCTATCATCTGAAGAATAGCAACATTCTGGCATTCACGCTGAAGGGCAAAGTAGTTGTCTCAGTCGCTCGACGTAGCTTCCCAGAACTAGGGGCAGAGCGCGATGGGTTACTGAGAGAATTTCAAAGAAAGAGGGTGACATCTAGACTTACCACCTTGAGAGCGTATGGGCCACCCTCGCCAAACCACACCTTCCAAATAAATCCATCAAGACCACCGCCGAGGCGAGAGGAGCGCTCCTAGTCAATAGTGGCTGGATCGAAGGGGCATCGCCGAAGTCGCGAGCAATGGAAGTCGTCCACAGAGCAGCCGGGGTCCCCCTCTAGCAAGTTCGTGTCGCGAAACTCTACTTTCACTTTCCTTACTTGTTTTCTGTTGACAAACCTTCCGTCGGACATGCTGGCAAGATGGTGTGAAAGATTTCACGAGATAAACGTGCGTCTTTTCGTGTGTGCTAATTAACGTGCAGAAGCATTGGCTGGAAGGGGCCAGGCAACAGCAAACAAAGGTTGTACTTGTTTACGCCATTGCCTGTTTACATCACCTGCATTACTTCCAATGCTCCAACAACATGTGTGATTTGATCGGCCTCCGGGCAGCAGTCGACCCCCCTTGTCCACTTTATTTTCTAACCTCTGCCTTGAGGGGTTTAGGTTGCCCTGTCCATGGCACAGGGACTTTGCACGCTCCGCCTTACAAAAAACACAAAGGCCGCCATGTGATGTCAATATCAATGTGTGGGAATGAAGGGCACAGACTACCAAGTCTTACTAGAAATGGGGCAACGCCCGGGCGGTTCAACGCTCTCCAAGGCGTTGGTGCGGATCCAGTGACTTTGCTCAAGGCACAGACGCCTTCCACTTGGAAAGGTGTCGTGTCTACCTAAGTTCGTTGAGAAGCATGATGCAGAAGGAAGAAACTGCATCCTGTTGGCAGGAAGGAACGGACGTGTGGTGCCCAAGCGTGGCTTTGAAGTCGGGTCTTCCAATCATGCCGAAATAGAATTCGGGAACCGTTGGATTGCTTTGTTCCGGTTCTCTCCATCCATTCTTACACCATGGAATGCCTTGGACCTGTGATACTCCACACGGCTTCATCTTGGAGCTTTCGTATACCAGTTTGCCTCATTTCACATGATTCTTATCCTTTGAATGTGCAATAGAATTACTAGAGTGGGCGGGGAAGTTTAGGCGCAGATGGCCACTTTGCCTGTTCCAGACATTCCAGACAGAAGACGGAACAGTCCGATATTTCAAATTATACCAATTAACGAGCTGCCACCTACCTCTACCTCTATTTACCTTCCTCGCCCACTAACCTCCCATAGAAGCTACGTGACTTTCGAGAATCCTGCGAATGGTATCGCAGACGCTAGCAGTACCAGCATGCCCCTCAAGCCTAATCTTCCGAGACATTTCCCTGGCCAACTGCGCCGCCTTTAACGCACAATGCTTCAACCGAGGGTGGTTTGGGTAAGTCTCCAGAACCAGTTGGACGAGATCCAGCTTTCCTTCTTCCGCAAGGCCACATAGCGGGGCCTTACCTGACCCGACTTCCAAGAAAGGGTCGACACGGCCTGACTCTAGGAGCGGGCGAACGGCGGACCACTGACCAAAAGAGATAGCATACTGGAGTGGTGTCTTCCCATCAAACACCTGGTTAGGATCGACTTTGTTGGAATTAACGAGCAGTTTAATTGTCTCAAGGTTATTAGAGGATGGTGAGTGATACAGGAGCACCACGTGTAAAGGCGATTTCCACTGTTTTCCAAGAGCACCACCGGCGCCAAGCAGGCTAGAGTCGAGAAACGCCGCGACGACGTCGGCCCTGTTAATCTTGAGGGCGAGATTCCATGGTGTTTCGCCGACACCGCCTATCCGTGATGGGCACAGAGGGTCAGCCCTCCCAGAATCCAAAAGAAGCCTCACAATGTTCAACATCCTCCAGGAGACGGCTCTATATAGAGGCGTAGGTTGATTCAGGGTGGACGTCTTGTCAGGTGTGCAGCCGCTGTCAAGCAGAAGTTTCACCATTTTGAGGACGTCGGGAGTTTCGCGCCCAAGTAAAATGGCTCGTTGTAAGGCTGTGCATCCCTCGGAATCGGTCGCGTCCGGATCTATCCCACGGCAAGTGAGCAGCATCTCTACCATGCAGACTTGTCCTTGCTTGACTGCCTCGCATAAAGGTCTCCTTCCGTAGGCCTTCTCGGGGTCTCCGTTGGGATCCACGCCGCCGGACTGAAGTAGCATCTCGGCTATGGTGATATTGCCGGCTGCAGCGGCCGCTGTGAGTGGTACTTCCCAATCCCAGCCCGCGGACAGTGTTAGATACCTCCTGAGAATGTCACATTCCGAGAACGCGTAAGTGTTTGAGGCTCTGAGTGCGGTATCTGCAGATGGCAAGAGTATCATTTTGAAGAGGTCCACTACGTCTCTCTGCGTGGCATAGTCAAGAATATAGTTATTTAGGGCCCGTCGATCTTCGATGGGGCATCGATGGAGGAGAAGGATCAGAAAGACTCGGGGATCCCGCGCCGCTGTAAAGTTTTTCCACACGTTTCGTAGTATCATGGGCCGGAACCTGTCGCAAGAGTTTCCATGATGCACGAGGGCATGGAGAAATACGAGGTCGGTGTGAAACCCGATGCATCGGAGAGCGTATTCATCCTTCGTATCATTAGATTCGGGCTGAAAGTCGGCCCGTTTATATTGCGCCGTATATGTATCAAGCGATGGCGTGGTGATACCGCATTCGCAGTGCTCAGGTATCATTTGAGACAGAAGAACCCTAGCGACCCGGGAGCGACCACAGGCAAGAGCAGCATACAGAGGAAACTGATACCTCTCGTCCGATGATATATCGTAATGGGACGCAAAATCCGGGTGAATTTTGAGAAGATGGGGAGCATCTTCCTCCGCCAAGAGATAGAGGAGATTGGCCGTGAGGGTGTGATGGCGCACGGGGTACTGCTCCAAGGTATTACTTAAAATGATCCATCTACGGCGGTCAAACGAGGTAAGAAAATTGGTCTGAGATACTCCAAGTTCCTGTGCGCGGTCTGCATGGTGGAATACGTTGTGGACCGCATACTTCAAAAAAGGGTATGCCTTCGCGAGTCGAGATGAGCCATCACGAAGCACCGGCTGCGACGTTTCACCGTCAATTCCGGGAACCGCGCGCAACTGAGCTTCGCAGCATTGCTTAAGTTTATTTTGGCTATTTCCTGGGAAATTTTCTTCGAATTGTGGCCAGAGTTTGCCAAGGCCATTCTCCTTTAGCAGAAAATCTCGGACCGACTCATGGATGAATTGAATCGTATGCGTCTTCTGTATTACTTCCGTTAGGCCCTTGGAGCAGCTTAGGATGTACCGTCCCATATCTGGGACGGAGATCTCCTTGCGATCCCAGGGTTCAAGGCTCGACTCGTCCGTGCCTGCGACGATGGCAAAGTAGAGCTCCTCCCTTGTGAGAGGCCGATTTGAAAACGCAACCCATTGGATGCACATCCAAAGTTGCTCCAGGTTATCACAGTCCCTCGTCAGGATGTCCTCGAACAGACCATAAAGGCCGCTCGGGATTTCCCTCAGACGCTTCCTCAGGGCCGTCATGTTGCCTCTGTCGTATTCCTTGTTGAGTATCTTCACGACAAGAACAACCCACAGAAAAATGCCAGAGGCCTTATCCTGGATCTGCTGCCTGACTTCGGACGCGTAATCGCCATCGCCAATGTATAGTTTGGAAGCAATGTAATTCGCAATATCGTCGTCGTGGTCCTCCTGGCTTTCGAGGTCAAATGTAAGGCCCCGGTTGATGGTAATGTGTGGGTAATGTCGACTCGAGAGACAGGTTCGTAAATGGACACCGAAGGAAGCGGTTTCGTCGACAACATCTAAGAAATACGAAACCATGTCTCGCACTTCGTCTTCATCACATTCATCAAGCGCATCGATATAACACACGAGAGGGCGGCCACCCAACTTCTTCACAGCGGCAGAAAAGAGTTGCTTAAGGGTGGCAATATGCCACTCGAGAGCTTCGCCCGGGTCACGACCATGGGTCTCTTTCAGCACAGAGCGAAGGTCGGGGGCCTCCTGGAAAAGCTGGAAGAGTATGGAACGGTAGAGGCCGAGGGTTGATCTTTCTAGCTCCGCTCCTCTGGCGTTGAAGAAGAAGTGGATTATCAAGGCGTCCTTTCTCGATTGCTTGGCCACAGAGAGTGCAAATTTCATGAGAGTGGATTTACCTGTGCCAGGCTTCCCTTTAATCCAAAGAAAGTTGCTGTCGTTCCCGATTTTAGCGTTATCCCAGTCAACATACTCCCTCATGTTAAGCAGCCACTGGCAGGTCTTGGCATGGGCATGGTCAATGGTTGAGTAACGATTGTGTATTTGCGAGAATTTTAAAGATGCCACCAATTTCTCGAGGTGTTCTTCTGATGCGGCTTCTGATGCGGCTTCCTCTGCAGTTGAGCTCGCAACAAGGGTGGTCCTACGGGTTTGCCGCGTTATGCGGTTCCCACGGGAATTCCCACCCGACGAGGCGGCGGCGATGCGCTGAAGAGCAGAAGCTACCTTTTTGAACTCCTTGTCGGCTGGGCCTGAGAAGCGGCACATATTGCGGTGGTTGCTGCCTATATGCTCGACGACTTCGGCGCCTGGGTGTCTTATACATGAAGACGCATCTTCGACCACCTAGAAGGGAGAGAGTTAACCATACGAGTTCTTGCTCACTTCGGTTGGGGGA
Source organism: Scedosporium apiospermum (assembly GCF_000732125.1). NCBI lineage: Eukaryota > Fungi > Ascomycota > Sordariomycetes > Microascales > Microascaceae > Scedosporium > Scedosporium apiospermum. Next base: position 1,184,981 of record NW_015971778.1, read on the forward strand.
GAGGGGAGGGGGAGGGGGGAGATACTGTACCTTTTTCCCAAACAATCCAGGGAGTGCGTATTGCTCCTGAAAGGAATGAATAATCCATCCCCTTTCGTCTATCATGCGGTTAAACTCGTCTCTGAGCTGGAGTTGATATTCAGCAGAGGGGCTCAGAGCCTCAACAATCTTATCGTTGACTCTGAAGCCGACGCCTTTGGTCAGCAGCGCAACCACATGATGGACTAGGCCCAGTGGATCGGCTCCTTCATGCGGCGTGCCAAAGAAGACGAGTCCGCTCGTTGAGTCGAACACCGAACGAAGGTGAGGTTGGCTCTTGTATCCCCGAGACTGGCGCAAGGCCTCCTTTACAATCAGCCCGCCAAGACTGTGTGCGACGAACACAAGCGGCCTTGAGGGGTCTTTGCGACGATTCGATTCCAATGCAGCGAGAAAGTCTCCGGCGTGGGCATAAAGTGTGCTCGTGCTAACGGGACTACCGACGACATGGCGAATATGGGTGTCGTAGCCGTACGTCAACGCCCGAGCTTGAGGTAAGACCCCAGGAAGAAGGTCTCGAGGCCAGTAGACTGTGCCTTTGGCGGTGCCACCCTTGGCGATACCAGAATCTGACGCGGAAGTGAAAACTTTGCGAAACTTGGAGGGGCGTTCTCCTTCAACAGAGCTCGATGCCAGTGCGGTGGCCGGCACGCTACCGGAGGTGGACCAAGTCTTCTCGGGATGGCCCGTAAATCCATGCACAAACACGACGCTATCATCCGTGGTTAGCCTATTGCCAAATTGTGATGACATGTTCTTGGGACGTACTCTAGCTTCGGCGCCACGGGCTCGAATAAGACAGTTAGGCCAGTAGAGCTAACGCTCTCTGGTTTCAACGGCCCGATGCCGACAACTTCACTCCGCGACATGGGAAATCCCTTGCGATGAGAGCCTAAGTGCGAGAGTACAAATCCCGTCGCGCAACATGCATTGGACGGTAAAGCGGGGTAAAGTACGGAAACACTCAAGATGCCCAAGAGTTAAAAGAGAAAGCAATAATTTCTAAACGTAATAATGAACGCGACCTTCTCCCTCGCCATATCCCGTACGGAGGATACACATTTGGAGAGTGGTTACGGAGTAGGAATCACCAGAGAAATCAACACCTTTTTCATCAACGGCACGAGGAGGGTCGTCTCATGGCTGAAAAACGAATTCGATAGACTGAAACGGGTGGCTGTGTATGTGGCTGGGTTTGCCTGCAGGGGAGGGGATGGATGGGCCAACAGCAGGAGCACAACCACCCAGCGCGGAACCGGGTGGTGAAACGGGTCAGGCCGCATGCATTATTGTTCCGGCGAGGGTCAAGGAATAAAATGTCGGGCAGCGATGCGGGCATAGAGACGCACTGGTTCGGGGGTATGACAAGCGGAGGGGAATACTCAGTCGGCTCGTAAGGAATAGCGTCTCCCATGAAAATGTTATTATTCTATTATCAACGTCAGCTCATCCATCAATATTTCCTGGCATATTAATGCCGAATTGGGGCACCCGGACACGACCCAGAAGCAACTGAAAGGTGGTGGAGTGGCGGTGGTGGCAGTGCAGGAACATTCAGGCATCATGCTGCGGCCAACTCGTCCAGTTCGCAAGCAAGCAGCAGCCAGTGTCACTCATCTCCATTCACTGATTTAGACATGGGAGGCAGAGAGGAGCAGCCCACACTCTCGGCGAATTATGGGAAGTTAAATAACATCAAACCGCCTTGACTCTCGTTCTCATTTTTCCCTTGCAAATCGAAGGAACAATGAGACCATTTGCGTCGGGAAATAGCGCAAGGCTGCCAGCAAAACAACAATATTTCGTGTGATAGGGTTATCGTGGCAGTGCATCTGCACCCCTGCAAGGCCTTTTTCAGCTCTGGCCGATCTTCCTCCTCTCTTCTCCGCCGGTAATGCAGCCTGGAGGAGAGGTTCGCCTCATTTTCGCTATGGTGCCTTAAATCTATTCTTCCCCTCGCCCGGATTGCCCTCTCCCACACTTTCTTTTCCCCTGTCTACTTTTTTCCAGTGTCCTGCAGACTCTCGCAGGCTTGGCTTGTTCATCCCTAAACAGGAATACCCTCGCTACCTGCATTATTTTCTCCGTATTTATCCGTCTTTCAGCTTCGATCAATTTCATTCGACTTGAACAGACTTTGTAGTAAACGGCTTCATCGCGAGCCATGGAAACTATCAAAGTGGTTGACGGCTTTAGCCTCACGAATCGATGGCTCCTCTATACCAGTCTCATGTTAACTCCGGCGCAGTTTGTCTCCGGTCTCGGAAATAACTGCCCCAGTAACATCGGCTTCCTCGCGTACAATTGGTATAACCAGATTGTATGGTTTCGAGCTGTCAAGGCCAGAGAATTACACGCCCTCTCCTTGGTGCCTATTCATTTCAACATGGTCTACGCCTTGACGTACGTCGGAGGAGTTAGTTCGGGCAATTATTTCATGGGAGTCCTCCTCGGTCTCGGCACGGTGGGCGTCATGATACTGAACACCGTATCGGCGTGGTTCGCCTGGGCCACAAACTTGAAGGAGGGCTTCGGCGTCTACAAGTTCTTTTTCTTCGGGTGGAGGACGCTCAACTCGGGCTGGTACAAGTTCATGCTGTTGTGGCAGATTACGGATTCGTTGACCGTGGTGGTCTTTATCGGTCTCACGATTTACGGAGCTTTGGCGGCACCATCGCTCGAAGGTGAAAAGTTGAAATGGTGGTATCGGTACCCGGCGATTCCTGTTGGGGCGGTCCTTGCCTTGGTGATTGCTTGGCCGCTGATTTTATGGGTGGAGCTGATCGTTGGTAAGAACCACATCGAGTCAGATACGGACTTCATCTCGGTGTGGCTCTTCATTGCTCAGGTTGTTGCGATGATTGTACCTAGTTGTGGGTGCTTTAAGAGCTGATCTCGAGGAGTTTATGGGAATTATTTCGTGAAAATTTTCATTTGCTAGTATCTCTTGTTAGGCGATATACCTGGTTGGAATTCAGAGTTGCCTTCCGTTTGGGGAGCATCTAGTTGGGAAGCAGGAAGCGAATTCATATTAATGCCTTTAAACCGTGTCATGTCAATAGGCCATTGCATTGAGAGACAAATCTACACCTTTGTCTAGAAACGAAATTCGAAGTAGAGATCGAGACATTTTCGTGCATGTTAAATACGAGTGCTTCACAAGAGCGAGAACCATTTGATATATCTGCAACTCGTAACGTCATCCCTAGGGCTCATTGACCTCTCGTGATCTTTCCAGTAGCCTTCGTATACCTTCAACGACCTTATCAACCGTTGGTCTATCCCTTGGGATCGAATGGTCTCCCCTGTGCACAATGAGCTCGGCCGAACCGTCCTCGCATCTATCCACAACCGCCTTGGAGTCCTGGAACCATTCAGTGTCGGCCTCCCCACAGACATGTAGTGAAGGGACTTGAATCTTGCACGTTTCCTGATCTTCGGTCTCCCATTCGGGTATGCCCGATGTCGAAAAGAGAATGACAAAGCGAAAAAAATCGGTCTGGGTCCCCGCCTTGATACGCTCGTTGTTCAGCAAAAACCCACATGTGCAAGACGCGCCTTGGGAGAACCCGAGGACCCCGTCAAAAGGCCCATCTCGTTCGAGAACCTTGCCCAGCTCAGAGAAGGCTTCCTTCACGGCCACCTTGTTTTCTTCAGTAGGCAGGCCGTGGTCATCGTTCCACGAGTAGTTCTGGTAAGTCTCTCCGTTATAAATTCCCACAAGGGACGGGTGAGGATCACACCGAAGACGCCCGTTGGTAAAGTGGAATTCGAGGCCAAGCTCCCTTTGTAGTCGGAAAAGATATGGGGCCAACTGAATCCTCAAGATCTGTCCGAATCTCAGTGCTAAGCGGGAAGGATCGAAATGTACAGGGAGGAGCGCTATACATACCTCAGAAGAAGTCCCCTGCCCGTGAAGGCAAAGAACTCTCGTCTTCTTCTCCATAATAGCGGTACGGACGAGACATGAGAGAAAGGGCTCGTTGTGACCAAGTCCAAATGCCACGTCTTCATTGAATGCCAAGCCAACTTCATCCGCCGCGTCTGGCATGCACAACACAATCCCTACCGGCTATTATCAACGGCAGCTGATACTTAATTAGATTATGCCTATAACTTTGAACCACCTTTGCCACATCCTTTACTTAGTGCCTTATGTAAGCCGGCAGTGATCCGATCTGACACGGATCCGGGCTATCGGATCGTGGGGGTTAGGGTCGTCATTCGGGTTCTAGCAACGAAAGACTTGCCAAGATATTTTGCGACCTCCATCATCATAAATAATAACTTGCGTGACGCTTGGCGTAGATAATTGATGCACAGACCCATCCTTCGATGCCTTAATGCCATGTCGATTTCACCGCAATCTGGTCCTGCCAGTCGCAGGCTGACGTCTCTCAAGGGTTCCCGGCCGGGGGGTGGGTCACGAAGGACATCCAGCGTTATCTAGTAGGTATCGACGTTTTCCATGAATATACGGGGATATTTCTGTGCTTCGTGACGAGGTGTGGGTCACAGGCTAGCATGTTCCCACGTTGCGGAATCGTCCTACGTATCCAATATTCTGACCACGGGCTTGATGCACCAAGTTTTAGACATTTGCACATTTGTGTTGTAGGCACGAATAGTAAGTCTCTCCCTGGATTTGGAATAACTTGCAGACTTGGAATACGAAAATGCCAATGAGGAGCCCAAAGAGGTTAGGTTACATGAATTTGCATTGGCCCGTTCCGCAGCTCAGTGTGGGTTCTATTCCCCGGTCGGGGCACACTTGACAGCTCAACCGAAATGGCTAGAAGTCCAGTCCATATTACCACGCACGCGGAAATCACCTCTGTGATCCTCACTCGGACACGAGTGTGGAGTGTGACGGTGAGAGTGGAAAAACAGCTCATTTACCTGCCATGTCCATTAACAAAACAAGGTCCCTGCATGTACGAAGTTCGGTCCGCATCAAAAAGCCTGCGCCCCATCTCCATCGGAGAGGCCAAATTTGGAATTCCGGGGATTCCTCCCACTCGGAGAGTGTCCGGATTGGAGCCTCTATCCCCGAGCACAAGAGCGCAGCCTACCATCTCGAATGCCGTTGGTCGGCGCCGTTCCCGCCTGCATTTCCGGTCGAGCCGAAATCTGGAACTGGTCGCCGCAGAGAGGACAGGATCACAAAGCAAGCGAAGTGCTTGGTCAAACCCGGTTGACCACAACACCAAATCGAATTCCTGCGTCATGACCCAGATATATGGTACGATATCTTCTACTCAAGTTGTGCCACGTAACTCGCATACGCATACGACGTTGCCCGCACTATTGAAGTTCGAAGGTAGCGTGTAGGAGGAGCGGACACCCACCTCAGTGCGCCGGCGGAAGTTGGATGTAACCTAACCCACGCAGACCTACAGAATCTCGCCACGCACATGTTTCTCTATGCACGCGAGGTGTGCTGCAGCCCGGCCCGCCGGACCCGGCATTAGGCGGATGGGATTGGGGAATTGAGGCCTTTGATTTCTGGAAGGATGTCCAGAATTAGCATCTCCAGACCGAGTTCGAATTGCCCAATCCTCTCATCCAAACTGGTGATTGCATCTGCCTCTGCGTCGGCGATTCTTCCTTTCGCCTCCCCCTCTTTCCTCCCCCCACTTTCCGTCCATTTTCGTCATGGCTCGTTGTCCTCGGAGGGCAGGGGATCGGCCGAACCACCGGTTGGTCGTGTTGGTACTTTCGATGTTGACTTGCAGTCCGGGATGCTGTCGACTACTTAATTCCCTCTCGCCTGCTGTTTCTAATGGTAGCGAGGGAGTACACAGATGAAGCCCTTTTTCGCTTCTCACACCTAATCTCAACCACACAAACCCACCACAACTATGATTTCGCGGCCGCCAGAGACCGCCAATGGCACCCATGACGATGATGCCCTCCCGCCGATCGCCGTCGTGGGAATGGCCTGCAGATTCCCGGGCGGGGCCTCAACCCCCAGTAAATTCTGGGAAATGATCGCCAACAAACGTTCGGGCCGCTCCGAGATCCCGAAAAGTCGGATGAACGTCGATGCGTTTTACCACCCCGACCCGGACAGGGGTGGATCGGTAAGCTAATCCTTGTCACGATCGACCCCAGTGCGCGAGACTGTTTTTGACGATCAATTCTCGGTGTGCGTGGTGTAGTTCAACATCCGCGCAGCACATTTTCTCGACCAAGACATTTCTGAGTTCGACGCCGCATTCTTCTCCATTTCGCCCGCCGAAGCGGTGGGCATGGATCCCCAACAACGGCTACTGATGGAATGCGCCTACGAGGCCGTTGAAAACGCCGGAGTCCCGATGGAGAAGCTCGCGGGCTCGAATACGAGCTGCTACGTCGGGTGCTTTTCCAAAGACTACCACGAGTCGCTGAGCCGAGACCTCGAGGTGTCTCCGGCCTATGTCTGCACCGGAAATGGAGCGGCCATTCTATCCAATCGCATAAGCTACTTCTTCGATCTCAAAGGTCCGAGTTTGACGGTTGACACGGCCTGCAGCAGCGGTCTTGTGGCATTTCACCTCGCCTGCCAGAGTCTCCGGGCTGGCGAGAGCAAGGCCTCCATTGTTGGTGGCGCCAATCTCATCTTCAATCCAGATCCCATGGTTGCCATGTCCAACGTTCGATTCTTTGGACCTGACGGCAGGTGTTTCACGTTCGACCATCGAGCAAATGGTTACTCCCGGGGAGAAGGCATTGCCGCTTTATACCTAAAACCATTGGAAGACGCTATCCGAGACAACGACACCATCCGTGCAGTCATTAGAGGGACCACCTCCAACCAAGATGGGAGGACACCTGGCATTATGCTTCCGTCGGGAGAAGCGCAACACGCCTTACTCACATCGGCTTACCAGAGTGCCGGATGCGACCCTGCGGTTGTTGGATATTTTGAGGCACACGGAACGGGAACAGTTGTTGGTGACCCGATAGAAGCGGGCGCAATTGGTTCAGCTTTGGGCAAATATCGACCCGAGGGCCAAGAGAATGCTCTATACGTTGGAAGTTTTAAGACGAATATTGGCCATTTGGAGGGGTGCAGCGGTCTTGCCGGAGTTATCAAGACTGTCTTGACCCTTGAGAACGGATTGATTCCGCCAAATATCAACTTTGAACGCGGGAATGACAAGATTGACTTTGAAGGCTGCAGAATCCGTGTTCCAACCGAGTTATCTCCCTGGCCGGTTGCCGGAGTCAGGAGAGCTGGTATAAACTCGTTTGGGTTCGGAGGCACGAATGTTCATGCCATCCTAGATGATGCCTATAATTATCTACAGCTACGAGGTTTGAGGGGCTCTCATCGTACTGTGGTTAATCCTAGTCTTCACGGAAAGCATGAAGCCTTGACTGCCGTCACAAACGGCAATGACAATGTCAACGGCAACGGTGTCAATGGTAACGGTGTTAAAGGCAATGGCGTCAATGGTCACTCTCATACTAATGGCCATTCCGACGGCAACGGCACGCATTTCGAGCGCGATGCTGTCCAAACCAACGGCCACGAAAAAGCGACGGAGTCAGGTAGCCAACATCGAATATTCGTCTGGTCTGCGCACGAAGCAACCAGCGCAAAGCAGATAGTATCAACATATGCATCCTATCTCAAGCAAGAGAAGATCGTGGAAGGGTCAAAAGATGAGGCATCCTTCCTCAATGACCTTTCCTACACGCTTGGGGAGCGGCGTTCGTCCCTGCCGTTCAAGGTTTCCGTGGTTGCCGACTCATTGGATGATCTTGTCACTAAGCTGGAAAGCTTGAATCAGAGTCCAACTCGTTCAGATGTAAGTGAATTCCCCAGCCAATCCGTTGTTTATCTTCAAACTCTTTCTTAACACATACCCTTCCATGAAGATAAACCAGGCGCCTAGCGTCGCTTTCGTATTTACCGGCCAAGGCGCCCAATGGTGTGGCATGGGACAGCAACTCTTCGAATCTTATCCGGTATTCCAAAAGTCGATACAACTTGCAAACGACACCTTGGCCTCCTTGGGTTGTACCTGGTCCCTGATAGACGAAGTCATCGTCCCCACAGACAAGGAAGCGTCCCGGGTCAACGACCCTGAAGTCAGCCAACCTGCTTGCACCGCTGTCCAACTCGCCCTAGTCGATCTCCTGAATGACTGGGGCATTTTGCCACAAATGGTTATTGGACACTCAAGCGGAGAGATAGCGGCGGCTTATGCGGCCAGCAAGCTAACCTTCGCCTCGGCCCTGAAGGTCGCATATTTCCGGGGAATCGTGTCGTCGCAAGTGAAGCAAGAAGGTGCCATGATGGCTTGTGGTCTCTCTGCACAGGATGCGCAAGAGAGAATCTCTCGACTGGATCCTGCCTCCGGCAAGCTTGTTGTGGCTTGCATGAATAGCCCGTCCAACGTTACCCTATCGGGCGACTTAACCGCAATCCAAGCAATGGAGAACATGATCAAAGAAGAAGACGAGAGCATTTTTGCCAGGAAGCTGAAGGTAAAAACAGCTTACCACTCTCATCACATGAAGGACGTGGCGAGCCACTATCTCGAGCTTCTAGGTGAACTTGAGATCCCGACACGCGAAGCTTCTACCCCGCAGAAGTGCGAGATGATCTCCACAGTGACTTCCGCTTCCACCGCGGACGTGGATCTCGGCGCGCAGTACTGGGTGGACAACCTGCTCTCTCCCGTCCGATTCTCTGAAGGCCTCGAATCTCTGCTTCTCAGCGGCGCTTCCTCGAGGACAAGAAAATCACTGGAAACTGGAGGTGGTAGGAGTCCCGTTTCCATTCTCCTCGAGATCGGCCCACATTCTGCGCTCGCCGGGCCGGTCAAGCAGATCGTCTCGTCAGCCCTGGAAAAAGCCTCGCATGGGACCAACCGATCGATCTCTTATTTCTCGGCGCTCATCAGAGGTCGAAATGCCTGCGAAACGTCCCTGGACGCTGCCGCATCGCTTTGGACCTGCGGCGTCTCTGTCCGCCTGCGAAGAGCAAACGAGCCCGTGCAAAGCTCCTCGACTCCCCAAGTGCTTGTGGACCTTCCTTCGTATTCTTGGAATCACAAGAAATTCTGGATGGAATCGCGATTAAGCACTGACTATCGCTTCCGGTCAGCTCCCCGTATCGACTTGCTCGGGGCGCCTGTTTCGGATTGGAATCCCACTGAGCCAAGATGGAGGAATTTCATCCGCATCCAGGAACAACCTTGGGTGAAGGATCACCAGGTCCAGGACACCGTCATCTACCCTGCTGCCGGTTACATAGCCATGGTTTTGGAAGCAGCACGCCAAATCACGTCTTCCCAAGACAAAGAGAGAGTCACCGGATTCACCATTGCAGACATGGTGATATCTCGGGCGCTTGTGGTTCCGCAGACGGACGCCGGTGTGGAAGTCATGTTCGAAGTAAGGCCTCTGAGGTCAAGCAGCAAGACTTCGTCCGATGTATGGAAAGAGTTCCGCGTCTTTTCATTTTCGACTCCTGGGGAAACTCAGGAACACTGTCGGGGTGTCTTTACAGTTACTCTCGCCCAGCAGCAGCCTGATGTAGTCGATGACGGCCGAGAGGGCAAAGAGGCAACTAATTGGTATGACGAGAACTTTGACAGTACTAAGAAGCAATGCACGACGCCTGTTGCCACATCCCAGATATACGAAACGCTCACCAACATTGGCCTTCTCTACGGGCCAACCTTCCGCAACCTGACAAACATCTCTTACGGAACTGGCAAGGCCACAGCTACCATCACTATTCCCGATACAAAGAAAGTGATGCCATTCGAGTACGAGCATGAACATCTCCTCCACCCCGCAACCCTCGACGCCTTCCTACAGAGCTTCTTCCCAGCTCTGACCCGTTCAAACATCAAGGAAGCTTACATGCCGACATTCATCCAGAAAATCGAAGTTTCGAACGCGGTGGCCGCTAATAAACCCGGGTTCGAACTGGAAGCTGTTAGTGAAGCTGCCTTTGCGGGATACCGACAGGCCTCTGGTACGATATATGTTCGGGATAGTCTGTCAAAGACTCCAGTTGTGACTGTTCAGGGCTTGAGATGCACGGCAGTCACATCGACTGACCCCGGGGCAGATGGAGTATCTTCTGGTGAAGAGAAGAAGCTATGTTTCGATGTCCAGTGGGCGCTAGATCTCGACCTAAACGGAAAGGATGAGGTGGAAGCTTTGTTGGGGGACACTGGTGTCGCAGATACGTCACCAGATTACATTGGAACTCTGGAAATGGTTGCGTCCTACTTTTACCAGAAAGCTTTAAAGGAGGTCGGAGAGAGTCAAGTCGTCCAGCCTCATCACCAGAAATTATATCGATACATGCAACACCACCGTGAGCAGCTCTCTTCCGGAAAGGTAGCTCATCAGACCTCACAGTGGCTGCAGTTCGATACGCCAGAAGTCCAGGAAAAAATGGAAAATCTCATTTCTACAGTGGAGTCTGCGGACCACGAAGCCATGCTACTCTGCCGAGTGGGGAAGAGCCTCTCATGCATCCTAAAGGGTGATGTTGACCCTCTTGCGCTAATGCTTGAGGGAGATCTTCTTTACAAGTATTACGAAAACGCATTAGGCTTGGCAACCACATACGCGCAGCTCGGGAAGTACATCACTCTGCTTTCGCACAAGCATCCCAATCTTCGATTCCTGGAGATTGGAGCGGGCACCGGAGGAGCAACGTGGCCCATTCTCCAAGCTTTGGGAGGCAACAAAGGCGCCTATCCTAGGTTCGAGGATTACACATACACGGACATCTCCTCAGGCTTCTTCGAGAAGGCTCAAGAAAAGTTCCGCGATTGGGGTGACTTGATCCGCTACCGAAAGCTAAACATCGAGCAGGATGCAGTATCGCAAGGTTTTGCCGAGAATGAAAAGTTTGATGTTGTCGTGGCCTTCAACGTGCTGCATGCGACTGCAAACATCAGCAACACGATTTCGAACGTTAGAAAGCTCTTGAAAGAGGGAGGAAAGCTCCTTCTTTTGGAGATGACGCAAGTTCTCAACCGAGGCTTCCTTCCATTCGGCACACTTCCCGGGTGGTGGATGTCGGAGGAGGACTTCCGGCCTTGGGGCCCGACGATGGATGAGGCGACCTGGGACTCTGTCCTCGGGAAGTGTGGTTTTGGAGGCTTGAGCTTGAGTATCCCTGATCACCGGGATTCTCGTCTGCAATGCGGTCGACTCATGGTTGCTGAAGCAATTCATGACACACCAATTCCTAAGTCAAATGGCGACCTTGCAGGTTCATCGCCATCCATCATAATCATAACGACGGAAGCTCGTGCTGACGGAGAGGAAGAGTTTGTCGCAGGTCTACAGCAGAGACTTTTAGAGAAGGGCCACTCGTCATCAGCCAAGTCAGTTTCACAGCTTTCGGAAAAGGAGCTGACTTCGACAATCTGCGTCTTCGAAGCCGAAATGTGGCAGCCTCTTGTGAAAGATATCAGCCCTGCTGATTTCGAACAGCTCAAGTTAGTCCTCGACAAAGCTGCAGGCCTTCTGTGGTTGACGGTGGGCGGGTCTCAAGAAGCCAACAATCCAGACGCCGCCCTTATTCATGGCCTTGCTCGAACTCTTCGGGGAGAGCACCCTGGACTCCCTTTTATAACGCTAGATTTCTCTGCCGACAGCCCTCTCTCCGCAACAGAATGTTTTGATAAAATCTACTTGGTGCTGGAAAAAGTTCTGTCTGCCAGGCCTGCTGCCGAGGAAGACACAGAGTACTCTGAAAAGGGAGGACATCTTTACATCAAGCGTTGTTTAGAGGCAACAGGCCTTGATGCCAGACTATCCGAATTGGGCGGTAAAGCGACCTCGGGGCTCGAAACAAAGATGGAGCCATTCTACCAGCCCGATCGGCCACTGACCCTAGACATCGCCGTGCCTGGTCTCCTTGACACTCTCCGTTTCATCGATGACCCAACCGGCCCCATGCAATTGCCCCCTGACTACGTGACGATCGACGTCCGCGCCGTTGGCTTGAATTTCCGTGACATCATGGTGAGCATGGGCCAGCTAGTCGATGGTTTCCTCGGCTGCGAATGCAGCGGAATCGTCGCTGAGATTGGCAGTGAGGTGACACACCTCAAAGTGGGAGACAGAGTCTGCGCCTGGACGATGGGAGGCTACAGCAATTCGGTCAAGAACCCGGCCAAGCTGGTCCAGAGGATTCCAGATAGCATGGAGTTTGAAACTGCGGCTGCTATCCCCGTTGTGTACTGCACGGCATACTACGCGCTGGTCGATCAAGCGAGGATCCGAAAAGGGGAATCGATACTAATCCACGCTGCAGCCGGTGGAGTCGGCCAGGCCGCAATCATGATGGCCCAATTCTACGGGGCTGAAGTATTCGTGACGGTCGGCACGAAGCAAAAGAAGGAACACATCATGGCGACGTACGGAATTCCTGAGAGCCACATCTTCTCCAGTCGGAACCTTTCTTTCGCCGAGGGCATCAAACGCCAGACAGGCGGAAAAGGCGTCGACGTGATTCTCAACTGCCTCTCGGGCGAAGCACTCAAGGCATCCTGGTCGATAATCGCACCGTTTGGCAGATTCATTGAGATCGGCAAGAAGGATATCGAAGAAAACACGCACATCGGAATGGCCCCCTTCATTCGAAACGTCACGTTTGCATCTGTGGACTTGACGGTGATGTTCAAGCAACGCCGGGACCTTGCTTTGCATCTTATCACTAGTGTCATGGCCCTTCTTCGCGACGAAAGCATCGGCGTCGTCACCCCAATCACGACATTCCCGTTCTCCAAGATGGAAGAGGCATTCCGGTACATGCAAATGGGCAAACACATGGGCAAGGTGGTTCTGACCCCGCAGCGCGATGATATTGTTCCGGTGAGTATCTGTATCTCTTTGCTTCACGATGGACTTCTCCAGATGTTGGGATTGGTATTGTCCTGGTTTATGCCATAAACTGACAAGGTATCACGTTAATAGGTCGTACCGCGAAAGAAAACTGGCATCAAATTTGAGCCTGACGCATCTTACCTGCTCGCAGGTGGCTTTGGTGGCTTAGGTAGATGCCTTGCTCGGCACCTGGTAAGACATGGTGCCAAGAACTTGATTTTCGTATCTCGGTCTGGGACGAGTCGATCCGAATCTCAATCGCTGGTTGATGAGCTCGAGGCTGCTGGCACAAACGTCCGCGTCCTGGCTTGCGACGTCACGGATGATAATAAACTACAAAGCGCCTTTGGTGCTGCGTTGGCCGAGCTGCCGCCAATCCGTGGAGTGATACAGGCCTCCATGGTCTTGGAGGTAAGATCGCATACCCCTTCCTCGTGACCGAACTTTCCCAGGAACGATGTAACTTACTGACTGGCGATTCGCCTCGCAGGACCGAGTCTTTGCCAATATGCCGTACGAGACCTTCGCCAAAGTTATTGGACCAAAGGTGCACGGCACATGGAACCTCCACAACGCAACTCTCAACCAGCCGCTCGACTTCTTCGTCTTGCTCGCCAGCGCGGCGGGCACGATTGGCGATCTATCGCAAGGCAACTACGCCGCAGCGAACGCATTTCAGGACTCATTCGCCCACTACCGCACCTCTAGGGGTCTCCCGGCAACAGTTGTTGATCTCGGCATGATCCGGTCGGTAGGGTACGTCGCCGAGACTGAGGGCGCGACGCAAAACAATTTGTCTCGGTGGGGTTTCGTGTTGATCGACGAGGAGGAATTCCTCGCTATGATGAGTATCGCCATGGAAGGGAGCAACATCAACGACGGCGAGAAGAGATGCCAATTCGTCACGGGCCTCGGTACGCAGGCGTATTTTGACCGTACACAACACGAGATCCCGCATTGGTTCAACGAGCCCGTGTTTTCCCATTTGCGCATGATGCGGGCACGCACCGTTGGCGCCAAGACCGACGTGGAGGTGTCCCTTGTGCAGCAGCTGGAGGAGGCCACGTCCATCGACGCCGCGGCCGCCATCGTCGTGGATGCTCTCCTCAAGAAGCTCTCCAAGGCGCTTATGATTCCCTTAGAAGACATCCACGCTGCGTCTCCTACCTCGGCATATGGCGTGGACTCGCTTGTTGCGGTAGAGGTGCGCAACTGGCTGTTGAGGGAGTTTAAGGCGGATATTCCAGTGTTTGATATCTTGCAGGCGCCTTCGCTCCAGCTGGTGGGATACAAGGTTGTCGAGAAGAGTGGCCTTTTGAGTGAGAAGTTTACGCGGGCAGAAGATTAGTCCTTGCCCACTTCTACACTACTGTCGGCCGACTGTGTTTTTCTTTTGTCCAGTTAGTTTCCTATCAATACATGCTCTGCGGCCATAATTATTTAGTATACCAACGTGCAACAATGATGGATATTTTGATGGATATTTGACAGGAACATCGGCTCTTATATGCCAAATTCTCGAGACAACCTCAATTTGGGAAAGAGATATTCAAAACTGAGAATATCAACATTCAACACTCGGTCTCGACTCACGAGACATTCCTTCCCTGCACGCATGCCTGACACATGCTTGACACATGCGTGAAATATCACAGGCTATCAATCATGACGGCGAGATTCGAATGCATGAAAAAAATCCTTGCTTCCACCTTGGCTGGCGTGAAGAGTTCCCCTCCGGAACCCACAGTCTCTCTCCAGCCATGTTGACAAGCTCCCTCCTTCATCTCCATGGACAATATGTTCGCTCTCCCGTTGGCCCCAGTACTCGCGTTCCTTAACGCTGGTGACGGGCTAGGGTAAAGCTAGTCTCGTGAAACCCGTTCTAGCCTGAAGACGGCGGAGCGAAAACGGCAACTGAAAGGTTGGTGCTAAAATCACAAAATCAGAAAATCACAAGCTTTCACCGTTCCTTCCCCATTCGCGAGTGAGTCGCGTGAAGTCCGGTGCCCTCTCCCTTTTATTCACATGTTTATACTCTTCGAGCTGCTTCCTCGAATTCTAGCCTCGAATTCTTGCCTCGATCTCTCCCCAACAGCCGCTTCCTCTTCCAGCAGCTTCTGCCCCTTTCCCTTCTTCACTGCCCCATCTCAGCGAGTCAGACCTACTTAAACTTCGCACCATTATACCCACTACTAACCTGGCATCATCGTCAAGTTGTGGCTTCCTCACTCCATTATTCGACAACGACCTGCGAGCGCGATTCAGCCCACTGAACAACCGACACTGGCAATCGTGGCAATTCTCGCCGAAATGACTGGAGACAACTTCAACGAAGACCACAAGTTCCATGACGAAAGACAATTTTCTCTGGAGTGTCAAGGATGTCATGCGCGGCGATGAGAATGGAAGAATCCCGGGTTCGTCGATACGGTTTCTTTCGAAGGCGTGGTCAGCTTTCCAGCTCTGCTTTTGCTAGGGTCAGAGACCTCCAATTTTCAACAATTGTTGTCATGGGGCCGCGGCCCAGCTCATTTTCAGGGCGGCATCGACGTGAAATTTTGCGCTAGACGCGCTTACCACCAACAGGTCTAACGACTTCAGCCTCAAGAAAGCCCTGTACTTTTCAACTCAGAAATGGGCTGCGGTTGAGTATGTTTTGACGGAGAAGCTCATACAACCTCCTTGCAGCCTCCCGTGGTAATCCAGATTGTCGTGCCAAACACAGCGTTCAATATGATGCGGCTTCGCCGTACATACTTGGCCGACATTTGGAGGAAGGTGTCTGGGCTTGCCGCACGAGAGCGCCGCACCAAGACTGACTGGAGAGTGTCAAAGAAAAGGGTAGAAACCAGGTCTTTGTCGCCGGGCCAATATGTTGCCAAGGCAACAAAACATTTTCTAGTCGAAAGAATCTTGGGTCATGAGGAGCAACTCGAGCGAATTATCCAGTCAACACGCATTTGGAAGTGTTGTCATCGATACCATGGCTATTCTACATGGGAACAAACCCGGCAACTGTTCCTCGCCCTTAGCCATTGCGCGATGGCGACGGCCGTGGCTTGACTTGAGCCGGACGCCAACTCGATGACAACATTACTCTGCCTATTCTGACGAGCTATCCCAAACCAACGCGTTTCGGTATCGAACGATAGCCCTCTTTATTTCGTCGACATCGTCATCCTCGATCTCATCGTCTTCACGCATCATATATCGTCTCCTCGTTGCGCTGTTCGAAAATGTCTTCACAGCGGGGCGAAAGTGTCAGTGGCAGAATTGAGAGGCTGCGAGCGCAGATCCCGCGAGTTTCCTCTCGGCGCTATAATATTGAAGCCATTATCGAATATTGTGAAAACAGCGGTCCCCCAGGCGAAATAGTCTATGCATATGGGGACGGCGCGAAACGAAGCACTGTGCAGGAGTTCATGATCTCAAAATGAACTATCACGGACGTCAACCGTACTACGACGCCACTGCCTTATACGCGGCGTAGCCCGTTACAGTATAATAAGAAAACTAGAGAGAGAAGAGTAAAACGACGAAGGGCCAACGTAGGTGATCTGCCTGCTAACTGACCCGACGGCTCGTTCTTCATGTTGATCGTCGGTTTGGGTGCTGGATTCTTCCCCCGGATACTGCAGCTCGATTCGAGATTTTTTTTTTATTTTTTTTTTTTTTTTATGGTTTGGCCCCGATCCTATCTACGCCACAGAAACGAAGGATAGTGATACTCGAAAAGCTACTTGAGCTTGGCAGAAGAGGACATGTAATTCATCTTGATTGGCCTGGCTTGGGTTTTGTACGAATGGTCCTGTTAGAGGGCGCTGGGCCGTTGCTGGTCGAGCCTAAGGGTTGCTGGGCCCGACCTTTCGTTGTTGCCGGCGGCAGGATCCCCAATGCAGGTCACGGTGACGCAGGGAGGCTCCTCGTATCCAGTGCGACCCTTCCCCGGTGAAATGACGCCATTTATTTCAGTTAATGGCCAGTGTACGCCGGCATAGTGAGTAAGGTGTGGGTCGGTGAAGAATGGACACCTCGGCTTTTTGTATAAATTGATATTCAGCCCTTCAAGAGCTGGTTACTGAGCGAGCGGACAATTAAAATATAAAAAGACATCCAGTAGCCCTATTGTACCTAAGAAGTGTGATGTGGTCCGTCCTAGTTTCCCGTCTTTTCAACCCGTGAAACGAAATATCTCTAAGATTAGTATTCACCGCGCTTTAAGGCCTCCTCCATGCGCTCCCAGGCCGCTTTCCTCAAACCACCGGCCAGCCAGTAGTTACCGTCATTATCCTTCCCAGACACGTTGAACGCGCACCTCTTCGAGTAGTCCGAGTAGCCGACAGGCTGGATATAAGTAGGTTTGCCGCGCTTCTTCGAACCCTCCCTGGACGGGTCGCCCGACCCTTCGACGATGGCCGCGGAGAAGTCCATCTCGAAGAATCTGGCCTTGGACCAGTTGGATATAATCACCATTTGCATGGTGGCGTCGCCAAAGATGGCAGGATAGCCCGTCGCCTCGTACGACTCCTTGATGAGAGCCAGACCGGCCTCGAGCTGCTCGCGCGTTCCCTGCACCTTGAGGGTCTGCCTTATCCTCGATGCGGTGTAGCCGAGGGGACGGTTCACGACGTCGCCGGCGGAGACGAGGGTATATACGGAGGTTACGCAGTTCGAGACGTAGGCCTCATCTGAAGGTAGCGTGCCGTCCTTTTGCAGGAGGCCACGCATGCCGAAGGCGTTGAAGAAGGCTATGGTCCGGCTGTGCCTGATGGGCGAGTGCTTAACGATGGAGCGACCAATCCAAGAGACGAGCAGGTCGCCATCACTGAGGAAGAAGTCTTCGTCGACCTTGCGACTGTCCTTGGCGGCTTCTTCTTTGAGATCGGCCATAGCCTGCTCGCGAAGCTTCTGCAAGAAAGAACTAGGGACGCAGAGAACTCGACCACCCTCTTCGTGCCTCCACTCCTCCCAGAAGCGTCGGAGTCCAAAGATGATGAGTTGAAATAGGGAGAGTCTGCGATTGGCTAGCTCGTAGGGTTCCTTGGGGTGCAGTCCCAGCTCCTTAAGCGGGTCGGTATCGAAGCCGTGGAAGGGGCGCACGTCGTCGTCGCGGCCCTCAAGGATGGCGATCCACGACAGGAGGAACTCTCTCCGACCCATGGCGTCCCACAGGGTGTGCAACCAGTTCAGCGTGACCAAGGTCGCGTCGGTAAAGGATTCGATGTGGAGGCCCAGCTGGCCTCTGTCCTGCCCGACGTAGTCCGCCAGCACCTTGGGCCCGGTCTCGACGCCCGCCAGATCCGCGACTTTTCTCGGTTCGATCACGACTGATGGACCTTCACCCGCGTACCCGCTAGGGACCTGGGATCCGAGGGGGTGCTTCGCGATGGGCATGTCGTGTTTGACGTGGCTGTAGGCGAAGGCGGGGCGCTTCTCGTTGTACTGTTCGGGGACGTGGTACTCTAGCTTGCCGGCAGCCTGTTGGTAATCAACGGGTTAATAATTGCTATTGAAAAGCAACGGGAAACGGGTTGAAGCGACAACAATTCGAAGTTGGGCCACGACTTACGTTGATCCTGAGCCTTGCGCCTAACTTCCTCCACCCTTCCCGGTTCAAAAGCTTTTCAAACGCGGCGCGCAACTTCTCGGGGTCGAGGACATCGTCGAAGCGGATCATAAAGTACAGCACGATGGAGGCGTTGACATCATTGTCATCGTAGGAGTTGAGCGGTATGACCTTGTCGGTGGCCACCGGGGGCAGTGACTGGGGTCGTTTCTTGCCCATCTTTTGTTCTGGCCGTATCTCGCTAGTGGTGCGCGTTGAAAGCCCGTGGATCTAGATACCCGTATCGACAAAACGCGTCGGAGAAAGAGAAGTGCGGATAGTTGAAGCGAAAGGGTGGAACTTGGATGCATGGAAAAGGGCTTCCCAAGGGGGGCGGGACTGCTGGAGTTAAGCTGCTCTTCAACGAGTCTGGTTCGGGACATGATTCAGCTCCTAAGTTCATCCCTTCGACGCTAAGGCGAAGGATTCGTAACCCGCGTTGCTCTGACGTGAGATCCAGCGTGGCGGCCCCAGTCAAGGAGCAGGCCTAGCCATGTTACGCTCTACGATTGGTTTGCCCAACGCCGAAGCGGATCTTCTCACCTCAGCTGGGGCGCCCGCCCCCTGTCGGAATCTAATAAGCACAATAAGCGCCAAGCCCAGAGTGTTTGAATTGAAAGTGGGTTCTCCTTAGTGCTTACCTATACCCTCACCTTTCTATTTAACCTCCCCTAGATCGCTCAGTGCTGATGTTACATAGTTATAGGATACAGTGTGCTAGGACCCCGCGCTCTCTGTCTCCTAGAAGTGTCGGCACCTATCGGCTCGGGGCCGGCATGGTTGGCCCTTAGGGACGTTTCTATTACTGTTTCTAACCGCTGCCTTCGATAATATGGTAGAGGGAAGCTCGAAAAGGCGATTATAGGCTCGAGCCAATGTCAAAGTAGGGGGAATATAACGGGCAGGTTAGTGACTATTACGGCAACAAAGGTTTCCCTGACTGCCCATGAAGCGGGGAGGAGGGCACCTTCGATAGGATTCTAAAAGGTTAAAAAAAAAAAAAAAAAAAAAAAAAAAAAAAAGGTCAGCTACGGGAGAACGTCGACCTTGGGATCTGGAGGTAGGGTATATTCCAGGAAAGAGTGCTAATATACGAAGTAATTACATTACAGACAGATATACCTTGAGAATTAGGGCGACTCTCAGGGATGCTGCAGCAATCATAAAGAAGCCACACCCGAAAAGGAAACCTAACCCGATCTTCATCTTAGTCTTTATATTAGACTCAAGTATTATCGGAATAGGGATTGACATAAGGTATAAGTCGGTAGCAACGTTAAGACTAAGGTTCGTCCCGAGGATTGCCGGCGAAAGAGTAGGGTGGCAACATACTGTGTCATGTCTATTTTAGCACTAAACTCTTTTTTTCATATAAAGAGTGGTTTTTGGGGGAAAATCAAACTGCATCCGCCTACCTCCAGGGTCTGGATTGATTTGCCACATACGGCGGAAAGGATGACAGGCTAGGAACAGATTAAGGATCACCACCAGCCAGCTCAGCCCGATAACCGTGAAGCCGAAGTAGATGCGCCGGTGGTACTTCCATAGCCGCCTCTGCTCCGGTCGTTAGAGAGTGATTGTGCCTTTGGAAGCCGCATTTGGTCAAGATATATTGTAACTCACAACGAGGCGGAAATAGAAATTACACATGGCGGCCTTCAGGCTCCATAAAAGGGTTGCGTAACACGAATAACCGGCGATATGGATTTTCGAACCGAATACCCTGCGGTTAGATTCGCATATGAAAACAGTAGCATTTTGACGTCCAAGGTAACGTACCGTAAGCGGTATTCATCGCTGCTGGAATCTAACGTGGCCTGCTGCTCGTCCGTCATCGAGTTATTTGCGAGCCTACACGCGAGTAGGGCAACGCCATATGCGCAGCCCGGTTCGAGGGAGTGGAAGACCTATCGTAGACCGAGTGATTGGTGTATGAATGAGTCGCGGTTCCACACGAAATTATATCGAGGGGGGCGGACTAGAAACCTCACCGCTGCTACCAGGACCAGGTAGTCATCTGCTTCCAAGCGCCTAATTCCAACGAGCTTGACTCTAGAATAGATTCGAAGAGCCGTCACGCCAAGGGCAAAGCCAAGAAGGGTGAACGCTTCGATCTGGTAGGTAACGATCTTATTCGCCCGCCATCGGGCGCGAGCAAGGGCGATATCTGGACGGCCGGTGATGTAATAACTGTAACTTGAGAAAGAAGTGGACGAAACGCTATCACAACGCGTTAAAACTATCGTCTCCGCTAGAAGCGTTTACCTAGAAGTGTATTATGAGTGGCAGGCAGGCAATGTAAGACGGGACGAACCACTAATCACGCCGGAACTGACAGTAGCGGCTTAGTAGCCTAAGTTGGTGACGAATTTTCGAAGAGGGGAAGGGGCGATAGCATCCGAACAATATCGGTGCATTCAAAATTATAGATATAGATATAGATATATACATATATGCTGACACCCAACTAAATCACGACATTATCGAATGAAACGAAGCTTCCTAAGGCGGCCGCATTGCTTTTTCCATTCTCGAACAAGTAGTGCCGTGATATTATCGTGATTGCTTATGCTGGGCGCCACCTCACAGAGGTGGCGACCCTTACGTAAGGGTCACTGGAGTTCTAGGGCCCGTCGTCTCGCGTCAGTGCGTCTAAACCACCCAGAGGAGGTGCCCGCCAAGTGCAGCCTGTGAATTGTCATATTTTAATAGCTTCACAAGGATTCAGGAATTTCAGGCACTACGGAGTAGTTAAAGAGTCAAATTCGCAAGAAAGGTCTAAGTGATATAAATTTCGCCCGCTCTTTCTATTCCCACAAGCAATACAGTGTCTCTGAATCAGTTTCTCCCCTTTAAACTTGTATTGACTGCTCGCCTTCTTGCAATTCATTTCGACCGGTTTTCTTCAGAATTAACCATTCCCGAGGCGGACACAGACCAGCGCCTGCCGTCAGCTGCCGCCAATCCAACGTGTTCCAAAGTCTTAAGGCTTCACTTCGCCGCTCGCTCCAGGCAACAACACTAACCCGACAATGCAACAGCAGCCTCTCACTCCCACTGTTAGGCGTGCAGTTCGCTCTTGGCCTCATCTGCATAAACTCCAGAGAACTCGTGGATTTGCGGGCTTCAATTGTTGGTACGCCTCGAGGCGTTATTTCAGCCCAGCCCAGCCCTGTCGACCTCTCATATCCTGTTCAATGCTGGTACCAAATCTGGACGCACGCATAGGTTTCTTCCCATGAAGTTCCTATCCCGCCTTCACGCCCAAGTCCGGTCATGCTGGCAAGGCACCCCCCTACCTGCTGACAAGATCACGACGGCCCCAATCTTCCATCCATGGTACGAATTTGATGAGACCCGAGGCCGATGGTGCCCTGTCGAACCGATTCGCCCAACGGCCAGTGCCTTCGACAGTGACAATATGTCTACCAGCCAAGATGCGCAAGCACTGAACCTTGTGACTTGGAATGTAGATTATTCCTCCTCTTTACCAGTAGCGCGGTTCTCGGCCATCGTTTCACGCATTCTCGGCCTGACCCCAGCCGTGGACATCATCTTTCTCCAAGAAGTCTCTCCAGAGGCTCTTTCTTCCATGTTCCGTACCTTCCCGCGGGGCAGCCGTTTACGACTGTCACCCTCCTGTCAAAGGCACGATTTCGACAAGAGAATCCAACGGAGTTATTGAAAGGGGAAGCTCTTGGTCCGGTATGGAGAGTTGCGTACCCTAGCCGTTATGGAAGAGACGCCCTCTGCTGCGACATCTTTATACCAACATCGCCTGCCTCACCCCCCGCTCGGGTTCGACTCATCAATGTCCACCTGGATTCCCTCCCGGTACAGCCGTCTCGCCGTCCTCAGCAGATTTCTATTGTTGCTGGTCTCCTACGCAGCGCGGGTCGCGGCCTCATTGCAGGCGACTTCAACCCGGTTCTTCCGGAGGACGATGCGCTCATCCGAGACAATGGCCTTGTGGACGGCTGGGTCGAACTACATCCAGAAGAGCCTGGCTTCACCTGGGGCAACGATGGAAAACAACCGTTCCCCCCAAGTCGACTGGACAAGATCGCTGTAGTCGGAGTCGAGCTACAGTCTATAGAGATACTGGACCCGGGTTCCATAGCCAGATCCTCGCCGGATGCAGCTCAGACCCATGGAAAGGAGCATGCAGTTGAGGAATCCATCCCATGGAGCGACCATTGCGGCCTCAGATGTTCGTTCAAATTAGTCGGAATGGATTGATGGGAGTTTTGCAAGAAATGAAACGGTGGTTTTTTGTTTTATGCTATAAGAAGCTCAATGGGACTTTGAAGATATCATAAATAACAATTCATAGACTCAGAAAGAGAGTTGCGTCGTGGGCTTTTCCTAACTCAACACATAAATTATAAAAATGTCCCTTTTATTGTACTTGATATGCCACTTTCTGTACTCTTCAGTTATTGGGGTGTCATCTGCCATAGCAAGTTTGTTGGCACTGAGCCAGTCTCTGTAAATGTTCTTTGTTGCCATGTTCTGTATTATATGTAGATTTGAATGCTTGTAGTTATGCCCCCTTTCTGAAAGGCCCTCATATATCATCGTTTTTATCGACCTTCTCACCCTCGCAGACCGAGATGCTGGGTCACTCATTGCGGGAAGCAGGCGCGTCCTCGACGACGGTGAAATCTCTGATCCTAGTCATTGAATTCCGGTGAATAAAGGGTCTTGATTGGCGTTGTGTCTGTTAGACCCCCCAGTTGTGCCTGAGTGGCCACCTTGGGATAGCAGGGTAAATCTGCTTGCTTCTCTCCCTCTTGTATTCTAAACAGCAGTCGCTGTCACCTCTTCACTCCGCTCCTTGGAGGCTCGGGTACCAAGGGCCGTACACACGGTCGACCACGCGCCAAGACTCAAGATTTCGTGACAGCTTGCCCGCTACTGAATCGATACCGATGCCGCCACCCTGTCTGACGCAACTCTGGGATGGGTCCAACACAGCGCACTCGGCTATTGCCTTGAAGCGCCGCCAGCGTTGGGTGTTCAACTCGGACACGAAGTCTTTCGGGGGAACGGAATCTATTCGCCTAATTGAGAATGATGTGACCATGGCCTTGTTCTATCTATTTTTGCCAATCCCAGGCAGGCACCCTGCGTGGCTTTAGAGGCCCTAAAGCCAACATCACAAAGCCCAAGAGTGTATTAGCCTTACTGAAACTCCCGCCAGATGAGGATAAACTGCTCTCCGACTCGGACCCATTCGAGCGGCTCCTTTTCGGAGAGACCGTTGAGATTGCACCAACATCGAATTCAGAAATCGCCTTTCGTCGGGCTTCTAAGTGGCAGGAGCATTGCGTTGAAAATCATGAAGCATGTCGCGCTTAGCTACTGCTGGGGCAAGGACACTAGTCACATTGTCACGACAACCAAGGCAAACCTGCAATCTTATCAGCACGCTGTCCGCGTCGTAGACCTGCCTTGGACCGTGCAAGACGCCATCCAAGTCTGCGCTGGGCTTGGTGCGTCCTATATCTGGGTCGATGCCCTTCGCATCATTCAGGATGATCCTGACGACTGGGCACGTGAGGCAGCGACGATGGTTGATGTTTACGCAAACTTGCTCATAACCATTAGTGCTCGAGATCCCGATTCCTGTGACAAGGGATACCTAGGGCCGCAGAAATTCGGGAGCCCGGACTGGCAATACGCGATCCCGATGGAAGTTCCCCCCTCGATTGCAACACGTCCCGTGAGTAAGAGCCTCGTAAGGAACGGAGAGGTTGGCGCCCTGCGGCAATATCCTCTCGACTCGAGAGGTTGGTGCTTGCAGGAGTCTGTGCTCGCAAGATGAAGGCTGGTATTTGACGAGTGTGAGCTCTCTTGGTCCTGCGTGGAAAGATCGCTGTGCGAGTGCGGCCATCGAGACGGTGGTGCCATCCAAGGCCAGTTTCACGCTGGCGATCAGAGATTCGTGCATCGCCGTGACGGCCACCAACTACACAGACTCTACCACGAGTGGCGCTTTCTTGTGGCCCAATATTCCACGCGTTCATTAACTAAATCAATGGACAAGCTCATCGCCTTGTCTGGTCTCGCCAAGGCTTTCCAAAGGCTGATCGAGGTTAGCGGAACCGTCGACGGCCAGACCATGACGACCGTGGATGGAACTGCCATCTTCTTTCCCGTGGAACCGATGGGCATTCCTACGAACCATGAATATATTGCTGGGGTGTGGAAGGGGACGTTAATTCCAAGCCTCGGGTAGATGGTTGACCAAACGGCTTTAGCTAGTTCGGGTCACAGTCGACACGCAAGATACCCAACCTACTGCGCGCCAATGTGGCCATGGGCATCCATTGACGGCCCGGTTACGTTGGGCACCCTGGAAGGCGAGATTGGCGTCTTAAAACTGTTTCAGTCCCCCAAATGCGCCAGCGACATAGTCATTTAGGAGGTTTTATATACGTTGGTGGAAGCAAGAAACCCCCATGGCCCTATTGAAAATGCACATTTGATCCTGGCCAGCTCACTTGTCCGCGTTGATCTCGCCATATTGCATAATGGCGATGACGCTTTCTTCATTGAATACTCTTTTCGCGGTGCTGGTATCGCTCGGAAATTACCCGCGTTAGTTCAAACCGAGTCCTTAAGAACGTGGCGGATTATCCTCGACATCGAACGACCTCCCACAATCGAGAGACACGGGCAGACGGCCAGATTCTGGTTGGCCGGTCGGTGCTTGTCTAGGTGCTGTGCCTGGCCAGGGGACACAGAATACGCTTGTCTAAGCCTGTCATCCTATGAGTGGATCCATGACTCTAGCCAGATGGCCCTCCGAACTCACCCGAAATGGGCAGCGTGCATCTCGTCCTTAAGCGCGTTGGAAAACCCAGAGGGCCGCTGGAAATGTACGAGCGTGTTGGTATTGGGGTCCAGGAGTTGTATACTAGGGGTGTGAACCCTTATGATCTATTATTTTCATCTGAAGTCGCGACGATAAAGGTGATCTAGCTCTATATTCATCTTTGGCGGGGTTCTGCAGGCAAAGGATTTTTAAGGGAGATACTAATATCATTCGCTCTACCGCTTCACTTGCTAAGAAATTGAGACGTCGGGATTCTAACTTCGTCGCAATAATCTCGGTAGGCTACACAAGTAGTCCTACCATCGTTGGACTTCGGTTTCTATTAGTATGTGCTGGCAGACCCTGCGGTCTCCGTTCAAAGTAGGAAGGGAGTACATTTTCAGCGTATAAACGTATATCTATATCGAGCTTAGATACCATTTCACGAGATCAACAACCTCAAATATTCTACAGGTGAAAGGGAGGCTCATCTTCGCCCTCCACTGCCTTGTAAACCGCGGATATTGCGTCGGCAAGCTCTGCTGGAAGCCTCCCGGCCTCAAAGGCCTCGAGAGACTGCTCGAGCTGCTCCATGTTGCGGGCTCCGAATATAACGGCGTCGCCATATTTCCCATCCAAGATGGAGTGGAACGCTGTCCATCGCAGCGCAGCTGCATGTCCAGTAACATCATACTTCTCTGCCGCTTGGCGAACAGCAGCAACGGTGTCTTCAACAGTTGGCTTGCCGTACGTGTCACTATACACCTTCCCGATGATATTCTGCGACCTTGTTAGCAAGTCATGAATAATATTCCGAATGCCATCCCCTTTGGAATTCCTTTGCATATTTTTTTTTCCTTTATTTTATTCCCTTTCTGTCCTTTCTTCTAGGGAAAATCGACTACTTACGTCCTTGCTCCACCGCTTGGAGGCGGTCGAATTACCAGCATTACCTGTAAAAAGGCCACCTGCTGCAGGGCTGGTCCCCGTTGTTTCGTTCGTTAGTTTTTCAAGATTCCGAGCCTAGGCTGCTTCACTTTCCCGACCATGCCGCCAACTCACCTGTAAGCGAAGAAGGCCATGTTATGCTTGCGGAGGAGCGGGATCAATTCCTTCTCACCACCCCTCACAATAGCATTATAGTGTCCCTCGTATATGCTGGGCTTCACAAAGCCCTTTTCCTCGCAAATGTCGATGAACTGCTGCACTTCGGCCGGGGAGTAATTCGAGAGCCCGAAATTCTTAAACTTGCCCTGCCGGAAAGCCTTGTCCATCGCTTCGGCCACGTCCTCGAAGGGCGTCTGGCGGTCAGGCACGTGCAGGAACATGGTCTCGACAGAGGAGGTCCGAAGATCGGCGAGTGACTTGTCGATACTTGCTTCGAGCTTGGCAGGCTCGTGGGAGCCGGGAGGCCCGTCGAGGACTTTGGTGTGAATGGTGAAGCGCGAGGCGGCGCCGGCCTTGCCGAGACGGTCCTCGGAGCCAGTGTAGTTCCGCGCAGTGTCGATGGTTCTAAAGCCACGGTTGTAAAATGAGTCCAGTACGGCTTGGACGTCTTTTACATCGTCGAAGTGTATGACTCCAGGCAGAGCCGAAGAGTCTCCAATCTAGTAACGGGGGGCACTAGTTAGTCCGCCACAAGGTTCATCGCTGGGGAGAAATATGATGATGTACCGTATGGGTTCCAAGGATTATTTCTACAGGCTGACGATCTTCGGGCATTTTGATTGAACGAAACTTGGAAGATGCAAAGGGAGGATGAGTATTGAACTAGGTGATGGAGTATTGCCAGAGATAGACGATAACTATTAGAGTAAGGTGAGTGCTGTAAAGATAAAACCAGTCGCGTTAAGACTTCGAGGTAAGAAGAGTAGGCTTTATATTCCACATCCGCGCCTACTTTCTGTATTGTGTTGTTCTCCATTGAATGTAATGGATCGGCAATGTGAAATTGCCTTCGATAGTGCTTTGAAATCATCTTTAGGGAATTGCGGCGTTGATGAAAGAGGTTAAATGGTTTCCCGCCAGATTTCCGCAAATTGTCCGCATGTTTCCCGCAACCGACTCCGTTACCTCCTTCTCCTAGAGAAGGAAAAAAAATCATAATAAAAATAGGAGTAAGAATAATAACAACAACAACAACAACAAAAAAAAAAAAAAAAAAAAAAAAAAAAAAAAGAGAGGGGGAGGGGAACATGCCGATATGAAGAAAGGAAAAGTAACTATTCTTTCATAAAAATATAGTTTGTCGCATTGTAACTTGCATTTAAAATCCACACAAGACTTGACTATACTAGACTAAATTGGTTTTCTTCTTTGCTTCTATTACTCTTATCGGTCCAGCATTGCATCTTCTCTGTGCCAATCGCACACGCCCAAACTGCCTTCGCAAACTCATCAATCTCTTCAGCGGCATATTGAGAGATGCAGAGCTCAGCGCTCACCGGCGAGGCGAGGAGCGGCGTCCTCGCCCACGACAGCTCGAGCCACCTGACGGCGGACTTGGCATCCCACAGTCCTCGGCGCGCGGTGAAGCTGATGAGGCCGGTACACTCGGCTAAGCCCGTGACCATGCACATGTAGATGTTGAGGACGGCCTCGATGACGATCTGGGACCGCCGCACGCTCTCGGTGAGGATCCAGTGTTTCCACAGTTCCGTGGCGGCCTCGTAATAGTTGTCGTCGAATATGCCTGCGGTAGTAGTCCGCCGGAGTGGGAGGCGGCCCTCCAGAGATTGGCGGCACTCGTCACAGTATTTGTGCGTCGTGCTCAACAGCTGCACCAGCCACGTACGGAGGATTGGGACTTGACGCTCGGCAGACGCCCGGGCCCACACGGAGCCGTCGAAGATCAGGATAAAGAGGTAGGTGAACAGGGCTTGGGTTCGGCCCAGAGCCATTCGCACGGCTTGTGCATCACACTCGCTGCCTTCAGCAGCGTCGAGCAGGCCCTGGAGGACCAGCGCGGAGCAGCGGTCTTCGGCAATCTGAAGTATCGTTCCCTTCACTGCCGGGGTACAGCTGGTGTAGGCCGCGAGAGTCGTGAACGCATCCTGGGTACAGGCACACATGCCCTTCTTGTATAACTGTTCATGAATGAAGCCATTGTGGCCGTCCGTCACCCAGGATCGTAGCATCTCGCGCACGGCACCAATAAAGACTTCCATCTCGAAGTCTGTACTCTTGCGTGGAGGTTTCGGTTGGCGTTTGTGCTGTTTGGCCCAGCTTTCATCCTGGAGGAACCAGAGGTCGGTGTCACCAACGAAGAATTGGCCGCTTCCGAGTAATTGAAGACCATGTTCCGTGGACTCGGTAAAAGGGTCTAGCAATGTAGTTGCATTGATAACATCGTCCGGTATCAGGGTCGTACTGGGTAGAAATGAGAGATCCTGGCCAGGGGCGGTCGCTGTTGCAGCAGCAGCCCAGTCCCCGAGACTTAGTGCCAGTGTATCAGCATGGTCCCGAGGGCCGGGAACCGGCAATGGCCCGGTTCGACGGGAGAGTGATCGAGCTGCCCTCCCCCTTCTTTTTGGCTGTGGGTACAGGCACTCGACGTCTCTATCTAGACAGCGTTGGCACTCGGGCAGTTGCCTGTCGCACTTGCGTTTGGAGGCCGCGCATGTGATGCAGGCTTTGGGGCGAGTTACATCTGCTGCGGACATGGCGCATGAGTTATGCCGCGATCAAGTTGCGGATGTTTTGCGGATGCAGGGAGGGAATCGTTCAAACTTTATGCGCAGCGTTTCCTATTCTAGGATCAAATTGCTTACAAATGCAACACTTAAATGATAACGAACATCACAATTTCTCCATGAATTATTAATGTTGCATATGTGACCGGATTAAGTCGAGCTCATCATTTCAGGCTTGGAATGCCTGACTCCTCGCTCTGCGTCATGTTACACCTCTTTGAAGTCTTTTGAAGCTGCAGTCGGTCTCTCTCTCTTCGGAATCCTTACGAATCTTTACTCCGAAAGCAAGCCCCTCGCTCAACAGCTAGATCCCATTCTCAGTCACGTTCCACTTCTCCCCTAGGTTTTAAACATGAATAGAAATATTTGATCCTTATCTTCGGTAGCGATGGAGCACCCGCCGTCATGCGACATATCTGAATGAGATCCTTTAGGCCTTCTCATTGGGCGGTGGTCTCCCAATTTGAGATCAAAGCCATCGTGGGCTTATCAGCCGGGAACTCTTCATCTCATTCATGGCGGTGTTATTGTGCCTTCACGAGCTTGACCGAGCCCGACCGGACCCCCCACTTTGCTCAATAAGGAAGAGATGCCGTTGCCGTCGGCAAAGGAGATGTTGGGGATGAGGTCCTTGAACACTGCGGTCAGGACGCGTGGGTGCTAGCCGTAGGAGCAGGGGGACCGTTTCTGCCATTCGCGCCTCCGTGGTGAATAAGGGAGAAGGCCAAGTAAGAAAGGGCTCGGCGTTAGTTTTCGAGGACGTCCGATAGGAGTTATCGATCCAGGCCCCGATAAGTTTCAACACACCGATTGCCCTCATGTTGTCCTCGATCACTACCGCCGAGTTCTTTCACCCAGCATTCTCATATCAATAACGTAGTGCGTCAGCAACACACCTTTTCTCTCTTCTAAATGATCTCCGCACGATATTATTTTCGCTTTAGAGAAGGGTAAAGTAGTATCTTCTTCCAGGGCTGCTTTGGCCGGGTTGAAGCAGAGAGCCGTTAGACACGAGAAGTGTGAACGCACTGGACGTGCTCCCTCCCCACTGGCTCAATGGTTCTCGTATCCTACCCTCAACTTCAGACTTCGTAGAGGTTCTCTTGGACAAGCGACCTCTTGATCTCCTTACCGACAAAGGCGACGATATACAATGGCCTCCAGGGATATATCTCTCGATCTGTACTACAGAAAGCTACACAGCGGATTTTTAACTGCCATTCTTCGCGAGCAGGCTGCATTTAGTAACCTGCCTCTCCTACAAGGCCCGAAGTTTTTTTTGTACGTTTAAGATCCTTGGGGAATTGGTAGGGCAAATTAGACGATGAAGAATCGCAATGCATTCGGGCAGCTTTCCGTAAATCCTTTTCAAAGTGCGGTGTCAATGTTGTTCAATTAGGCGTCCTTGGGCAGACCTGCAGTTGTTTACGTGCTCTAGGATGCAGCACATGTTCTCCGAGAGCATCTTTGAGCTGTAAATAGCACAGTAAAAAACAGAAACAGAAGGCTACGTCCCAACCAAACTGTCACTGAGACTCCCTTGGGTGGAGGGAGGGATTAACGATCTTCTTCGATTCGAACACGATGATCGGGGAACTGATGCCTTACAGTCCTAAGGCGATGCTTTTCTTTACAAAGACCAAGGCTAATCTATCAGGATTCCGCCATTAGTACATTGACTCGGCAATCTCATAACCAACATGGCGGTGTGGAAAGCGCCACAACATGCTCTCACCCGCCCTCGAGAAATCCTGACGGAGTTGGCCTGCCGCATACTGAATTCGATACCCTTTCCGTATGCCACTCTTCCGTTGCATATAATACACGTGATTACTGTCCAACCATTGAAAGCCCGCCTCGCCTTAAGGTTGGGCGCTGTTTGCTACCGAAGGAGTGTTTGTTTGACCGCTCGTCTTGCTCTTCTCTTGCAAAACCAGATTTCGGGTCAATCAGTTCCCTCGGTGTCTGTTTATACTCAGAATTTTTTTTCCCTGCAGGTCTCGCCATGTCTTTCCAAGGTCTCGACCCAGAAAGCCTTGCGCTCGTTATCGAGCTCCAACTTGCCGATATCCAATCCATGGCGAAGGGTAAACACAAGGCCGGTGAAATGCGGGATGACCAACTTGCGATGGAAACGTATCGAAGGGAACTCACATCGATGAGCCAATGTATCGCTGATCGGAGGTTGTGTGATAGCATGGCTCGGGCCGTCGAGCAGGACGCCGATGCGATTGCAGCACACACACAAATTGAGGAGCAGGCCGTCAATGATCGAATGGAGGCACTGCGACTCGATCCTGAACTATCGAAGACTGCAGCTCAAAAACATGTGCCTTCCGACCCGCTTCGGGGCATGTTCAAGAACCTTTCCGTGTCCCATGACGATGACGCAAATTCCGTCTCTGCAGCGCCAGAGTCATCCTCCTGGGCGGCCAAGCGCGGGGCGGCGATGAATACGAAACGAGAATGTGTTTCTTGCGGCGAAGTGGTACCGTCGACGCAATCCATCCACTGCCCTTGTTCTGACGACTACTGTCACTCTTGCGTCACAGACCTCTTCAGGATATCCGCCACAGACGAGTCGCTGTTTCCTCCTCGTTGCTGTAAGATGGCGATCCCAATAGGATTGTGCGTGGAATTTCTCCCGAGAAGCGTCGTCGAGACATTCCTCGCAAAAGAGGTAGAATACGCCACTCCGAATCGAACATATTGCCACCAAGTCACCTGCTCGAAGTTCATCCCCCCGTCACTTATCAAAGCTGACGTTGCAACCTGCCCGGGATGCGGGAGTGAGACCTGCGTCATTTGCAAAGGTGCACGCCACAAGGGCGACTGCCCGGAAGATCCGGCCGTGCAGGAGGTTCTTCGCCTGGCCTCTGATAGCGGTTGGCAGCGCTGCCGCAGCTGCCGTCGGATGGTTGAGCTGGACATGGGATGCTACCACATGAGTGAGAACCATTCTATTACTTCACAAAAAGAAAGGGAAGAGGGGTGGGGATTGCTAACAAAACCGTAGCATGTCTCTGCAAAGCGCAATTCTGTTACCTTTGCGGAGAACCGTGGAAAAACTGTTCCTGCGCGCAGTGGGACGAGAGTCGCCTTATCGCAAGGGCAAATGAGATTGCCAATCGGACCGTTAGACATGGGCTGGGTGGGCTTGCGCGGGAGCAGGCAGTGGTGCGGGAGCGGGAGAATTTGATCCGGAACCATCAGTGCACCCATGCATATTGGGCAGGACGTACAGGAAGATTTAGGTGCGAGGAATGCCGGGACATGTTGCCTCACTTCATTTACGAATGTCGCCAATGCCGTCTTCTCGCGTGTCGGAGATGCAGATTCAACCGTCTATAACGCGCAGATACGACATGGTTCAAGTGCTCCCGATCAGCATCGGATAGAATGGCTGGTTCCTTCTTAACGAATTCAGCGTCCCTCCACCCGTGAAATTTATATTCGGTGGAAATGTGACCAGCCGTGGTACTTATCATAGAGTCTCATTCACAAAGTAGAAGTCTTTTCGATTTGTCTCGACGGTCTGGAAGTGAGCAGAGATATTGAGATATATTGATAGATAAATCGATGTCTACTCTTAAGGAAACACTGGTGAATCCGGAGGGGCATTCAGATTGGCCAACTCTAGAGGTACCCTTGCCCCTCGGCTGTATTGCCCACTACATATAGCTAGGTACTTCTTTAGACAAGATGCACAAAGATTGAAAATGTGGGACATCCAAGGTATTTTATGACATTTTCTAAGTGATGGTAATGTTCTAAAAGGCGTCGATGGCAGATGAAGCAATGTTTTTTGTAGCTTGGTGGGAACTGGATCCGAGTCATAAGACACCAGGTTCGACAGGTGAATTCCGAATTCCCTACCATCTGGATGCCAGGCTTGACTCACGGAAAACTGAGCTATATGACAACAAAAAGATGCTCCAAATGCCGCGACCAGCGTCACTTGGCTGGAAGTAGTCTTATCTACCCACTGCACCAGCTGTCCTTACACTCAACCAATTGCTCAGCAGTCGATTTTTGCTGGCCATGACGCACATAAAGCCAAGGGGCGAAGAATGGTATTTTATGCAAGCTATTGCGGCTATTGCGCTTCCAACGAGGAAATAGTGTCCCGGAAAATGGGGCGGTTTTATCATCGGATGTGAGGTGTAGGACTAGATCATAAGACTGGAAGCGTTCAAGGTCTTTCCAGATAAATATGGCAAGGTTACACGAATTAATCAGTAGTGGTTGAAACATCCTTGCTGTCCCCTCTTGTTGCTTGCTGCCTGCGCCTCCCCCTCAAATCAAATCCTTCCAGATTTTCTCAACATCACCTCATCACTCGATCCGCAGTTGAACCACGATCGGATTCATTACCTGTTCTTGTCTCTAACATTTCCAACTGCGTCCATTGCGCTGTTTTTAATCATTCCTCAACCATGCCCAAGTCCACCAATACAGCCGACGAGTACGACATCATCAACCACGATGAAACGGCACTAAGCCCGAAAGTCCTCGCCCAAATCACCGACTGGCTCCGCCCCACCGACTATCTCGCCGAGTCAGGCGAGTTCCGTCGCCACCTCTCGTCGCAGGCCCCGGGAACCGGGCTCTGGGTCTGCGAAACGGAAGAGTATCGGAAATGGCACGACTCTCCAGACCATGGCAGCCTGTGGATCAAGGGCGTCCCTGGCGCCGGAAAATCCGTCACTGCGGCGTCCATCATTCAGCATTTGCAGGCTACGGAGGATTGCCCCGTGCTCTTCTTCTTTTTCCGCAACATTGTCGCGGCCAACTTTTCTCCGCGCGCGCTCGTCCAGGACTGGCTGGCCCAGCTCCTGCCTTACTCGCCCAAGCTGCAATTTGCGCTTGAGTCGCGGTTGCAGACAAAGATCGATGAGACTTCGGACGGGGACCTGATCCAGCTCTTCCTCGACGGAGTGTCTAGCGTGCCCAAGGTGTACTGCTTTGCAGATGCTCTTGACGAGATGTCATCAGACAATAAGCTATTCCTCCAGCATTTGAATGGGCTTGCTACCTACCGGCCTTGCTCAGTGAAGTTGCTCATCACGAGCAGGCCAAAGCAGTATCTCCAGAGCGCATTGCGCGATTCCTCCATTGTCCACATTAGCCTCCAGCAGAAATTAGTCGACGCAGACATCATTTCCTACCTCGACTACCGATTCGATATGGCCCAGAAGTCCGACGCACAGCGGCCACTCAAGAAACAAGTCGTAGACATGGTCGCGAAAAGGTCCGAGAGCCTATTCCTTTACGCCAAGCTCACGATGGACCAGGTGGAGGCGGCTTTTCTGTCGGATGACCTGGTCAATCTCACTATATTCGAGCGGTCTCTTCCTGTCGGGCTGGAGCAGATTTATGCTAGCGTCCTTGCCAAACAGCGCCAGGACCTCGGTGTCAGTCTTGATATCCAGTTACTAGTTCTAGAAGCAGTTACCCACGCGGCCCGCCCCCTACGATTGAATGAGTTGACAGCCTTGGCCGAATACGTGTACCCCGATGCAGCGCAGCCAAAGGCATTCAAACGCATGATTGCCACGTCCTGTGGCCCGTTGGTGGAGATTCTGGAAGACGAGACTTTACAAGTGATTCATCATTCATTCACCGAGTTCTTACGAGGTGATACTCGTAGTGCCTCAACTGAATCCGTTTCCTCGAGAACATTTCCTACCATAGACTCTGCTCAAGCCCACAAGCGCCTGGCGATTTATGCCCTCAGATACCTCCAATCAGGCCCGCTCCTTCGAGCCGAGGAGCGCTCCGGGGAGGCGGACCTTGACCCTTCCATCACTTATACTCTTCCTCAATTTTTGGTAGACCGTGATAGGGAGCACTACGAACGATCGCATCTGGGCATACTACGAGAATCCGATCCTTTCAAGTACCAGGGTGCGCGTTTACTCTATCCCTTCCTCAGTTACGCCGTGGAAAACTGGGCGTACCATGCAAGCCGGTACGACGTCTATGACGAGGAATTCTTTGACGCTGTAGAGGAATTCCTCAATCCCGACAGCCTGGCCTTTCGAAGATGGCTTGTCCTCCAGTGGGGGTCCACATCCAAAACCAAGGAGAGTCCCGACGGCATCCCGACGGCCCTTCACATAGCCGCCTTTTCTGGAATGGCCAAACTCGTGTCAAAGTTAATTGAACAAGGAGCATCCCCTTCCGAGCGGGATGCCCAAGACCGCATTCCTTTGCACTGGGCGGCTGCGAACGGCCATGTCAATGTTGTATCGCTGCTTCTCGAGAACGGCGCGGATCCTAACCCTTGCGATGGCCGGGGCCTGAAACCCATCCATCTTGCTGCACTGAGAAACCATGCTTCGATAGTTAAAGCCCTCCTCGAAGCTGGAGTGGAACCGGATACCATCAAAACTAGTGAGGACCATGTCGGTCGTCTTCTGGGCGGAGAAAGAATCACCTATGGGCAGTGCGCGATCCTCTACGCCAGCGAACGCGGACATACGGAAACCGTCGTAACCATGATCCCGTTCTGCAAGGCAGAGCTTCTTGAGCGGATGCTTTGTGAGTGCTGTCGGTTCAACCGAACAGACGCCGTACTGGCCATACTTCGAGAATCTAATGTCTCGCCCGACGGAACCTACCGTGGCGCGACGGCGCTGTACTTTGCTTGTGCTTTGCTAAACACCAAGTGTGTTGAGGCACTCATAAAGAAGGGTGCAGATGTGTGTAAGATGTCTCACTGGAGTCCCCCGAGGGTCTTATATGGCCCGATTCCTTCCACAGAGACTGGGAAGGCTCCCCTGCACCGCATGATTGCACAATGGCACCAGAAAACGGATTTCACGTGTCGAGACATCCTCCGCATGCTGATCAGGGCTGGTGCGGATCTGGAACAAACTGACGCCGTGGGGGATACCCCCCTCTTAATTGCCGCTGGTTGCAAAGTGGGCCATGGTGGAGCGCCGCCGTACCTGGCGTCCCTCCCGGCTGTGAAAGCCCTGGTCGAAGCCGGAGCGGACGTCACGAGAGTCCACACTAGCGGAGATACGGTGTTGAATATCCTTCTCTCCAACAAATGCGACCTCGACACCGTCAAACTTCTTGTGGAGCGCGGAAGCGACGTAAACAAGGCCGGCGGCCGTTCCGGACAAACGCCTCTGCACTGCGTTTTAGACAACAGAAATTGCTATAGTAAATACAAGGAGGACATCACGGCCGTTACCCACTACCTGCTCGAGAAAGGCGCCGATCCGAACATCCATGATGCCTACGGTGAATCTCTTGTTTACCGCGCGATGATCGGCGGATCAGAAGAAGTCTTCCCACTGCTGCTTTCAAAGTGCACGGATAGGTCGGTAAAGAGGAGGTGCTGGTTCGCGCTATCGTCGTTGGGAGAGAAGAGATTTCGTCAATACATCGACTTGCTCCTAGCGGAGGGAATAGACATCGACACCAGAACGAGCGACGGTCGTACTCTATTTCTATTAAGCGTTCAATCGGAGTGGATGAGGAGAGAACTCGTCAAGTACGGCGCAAGGAGCGACGCGGTCGATAAATTCGGGAACAACGCTCTTCATGTACTTGCCTTGGCCAGGTCGGTCGGAGGAAACGAGGAGAGAATGGAACGGCTGATGAAGGAGACGGGGCTGGATCCCCTCAGCACGAACAACAACGGCGATACTCTCCTCCATCTCATCGCCAGAGACTACAACACGGAGCCAGAGTCGGCGGCGTACGTGCGCTGGCTTCTCAGCATAGGCGTACCTGTCAATGCAGTCAACAAGGACGGCTGCACCGCATTGCATGTCGAGCAGAGGAAGGGACGGATTGGATCAACCTTACACAATGTCCATAAGCGTATCACGTTCGTCGACGCTATCAAAACTGACAAGAATCTCGATTTCGAGATCCGAGATAAGCACGGTCTGTCCGCACTTCACGTGGCGGCCATGACATCCGGGATAGAGCTAGCTACTTTGGTAGCGGCTGGGGCGGACATCGCCTTCCTCACGGCGGATTCCCAAAACGTCCTACATCTCTCCTGCAGGGCTCGTTTGCCCAATATCGTCGGGCAGATCCTCGATGACCCCGGCTCCATCGACATCAATCAGAAGGACAGCTTCGGCAGGACTCCGCTGCATTACGCCTGTAGCTCGGGGGATCCCGAATCAGTGGCGCTCCTTTTGAACCATGGGGCAGACGTGCACGTCGTGGACGAGACAAACCGTACCCCGCTACATGCATGCGCAGAGTTCAAGGCCGAGCAAGCAATCTGGGATGCACACGTTCAGGGTGCGCCCTGGCTTCGCGGCCCAGCGGGTGACCCGAACCGGCCCGCTTCCTCCCATTCGCGATACTTGAGCTCTGGCCCTTGGTATCGCGCATACGGCGGACCGATCCCAGATTCGCGCCCGAGGTTTTTCCCGGGAGTATCTGCCATCGTGAAGCTTCTATTGGAAGCCGGCTGCGACCCCACCGTTCCGGACGAGAAGCACTTCACCGCTCTAGACCTTGCTCTCCACTGTGGATGCGCCGAGTTTGCCCAGGTCTTTGTCGAGGATCATCAGCTCTTCATTAGAGCGACCCAGGGGTTGGAACAATCCGAGAAAACTTCCAAGAATAGCGAAAGAACCCGGAGATACATAATGACTCACATGACCTTGATGCAACCAAAACGTTGCCTCTCCATAGCTAGGCAAGATGAGGCTGTACGTGACGAAGTGTTGAGGGACCCTTACGCATACCTACCACTTCTCACGACGGATGACCTTGTAGAAGTCATCTCTGAAGGCTTCGATCCAACTGCAAAAGACAGCACACCTTATTATTCTCTCCTTGAACAACTTCTGCTGCCAGGATACGCCCACATCCTCGACAAGTCACCAGCCCTCGCCTTGTACTACAGCTCATACGACACGGTCGCGAAAAAGCTCAAAGCGGAGAAGCAAAAGATGAGATACTTAGGCGAGGAAAGCACAGCCTTTACCGCTCTCCAGCTGGCGTGTAAGTCGAAAAAGCCCAACATGCAAACGGTCAAGACGCTCGTAGAAAAGGTCCAGGTCGACGTAAACGTCCCGTGTGCCACCGCGGGTAGGTTCGGGAGGGAAAAGGGCAAAGTCGTGCCCGGTGGGAACGCGCTTCATCTGCTGGCACAAGCGAATCACCGGTGGCAGGTCGAGGCGATGCAGTATTTGATCGAAAGGGGGGCCGATATCGAGGTCAAGGACGAATCTGGTCGCACCCCGCTCCACATCGCGGCCTGTGGCAAGAGCTTCGGATCATACCCTGGGGAAATTAGCGGGTTCTGGAGGATCGCCGTGGTACGCCTTCTCATTGCACGCGGCGCGGATCTAAATGTCCTCGACAAGGAGGACAAGTCGCCGCTCCACAAGGCCTCAGCTGCACCAGACGTGTTGAAGGAGCTACTGCGCGCAGGCGCTAGCATGTCAGTTGGGGCGCGAAGTCCGCTCTTCCAGGCCATCGCCGACCAGAATCTGGACGCTATTGAGGCATTTCTTGACCAAGGGGTGGACGTCAACTCCCTCGATGCAAAACGCCATAGCCGCGAACTACACTACAGCCTGAGGCAATCTCGAAAGCTGTACGCGCTCGTGTGCGCGAGCATCGCCCCAAACATCAACGCCTCCGTCTCCAACTCGGTGCCGTTGCTCCGCTGCCTCGTCGAAAGGGGCGCGGATTTGTACTTACCGCTGAACGACACAGAGACTCTCGTGCATTTCCTCTTCGAGTACGCAGAATACGAAACGGTGGACGCGCTGATGGAAGATCCTTGCGTGTCTCGGATCGACTTTAACCGCCGTGACCAACAGGGTCGGACGATCTTGATGGCGGCGGGCGATTGGCGGCAGATCCTGCCTGGCTACTCGTATAGACACTGGTCTGCCAAGGCTGTCGGAATACCCTTGCGAATGTTGGATCACGGGGCTGACCCAACATTGGTGGATAACGAGGGGATGACGGCGCTCCATTACCTGCTTTGGAATCCTGGTATCCCTGACGATGTAATTGTGCAATTCATTGATCGCAAAGAAGTTGCCCCGATTCTTCACGTCAAAGATAAGAATGGCTACTCGCCGTTCCATTGCGCCCTGGATATTCTACGGCCCAGGGTGTGCGAGGCATTGCTCGCCAAAGGTGCCAATCTGCTCGAGTCTGACCCATATGGGCTGACGACCCTGCATTACATCGCGAGACATTGCCTGGAGTCTAGCCGAAGGCCGCGTGGGCAAGGCCACATCTCCGTCGATCTGCCGGGCGACTACTTCGATCGGTGCCTAGGCCTATGGAACAGGTTCGTTGCGGAGGGCGGTTCCATCAACGCGACTGACAAAAGAGGGAACACTCCACTCCATGAGTACCTTGTTTCCCCGAGAAAGGACTCCTACAAGTACAACACCCTTTGCCATCTCGACTTCTTCGACAAGCTCTTCCCAGCAGACAGCGGCGTTGACTTGTTCGCGGTGAACAACGAGGGCGAGACGGCGTTGCACATGGTGGCGAGGCGACCACAGGCAACTGATCCGATGAAGGAGCACGAAAAAGCCCTCTTCCAGATGTTGATGGGGAAGGGTCTCGACCCTTTGAAGGAAGATGCCAGGGGCAGAAGCGCGCTCGACGTTGCCAGCGCTTGCGAACAGGACGACATTGTCGAACTCTTGCGGAGGAAATAGCAGAGATGAGGAACCGAGTCCCTTCGATTCCTCCTCGCAGCCTCGATCCCTGCCACTACCCAGAACTCGCCCTATGATGACAAAAGTAAGTCAAAAAGGAGACTTGCGTCTTGCTTGGCCCTATGGAGCGCCCTTTCGCTCCTGGTCGTTTTTGGAGTGCGCTAAGAGATTCCTGTTCGCCCTAGCTCTGGTCTAGTGATGTTAGTCAGTTCGCCAGCCGTTGTGTGGTGTTAGTGCATGCAATGCGGAGGTTTACGGAAGGAACTTTTTCGCGTGGCGTCATGCTAGCGACAGGGCCTTGGAACTCGATAGTATCGTCGCTTTGGCTCAACTCACCGAAATCCCGATCAGGATTATATCAGTCTATTTCTTATCTACAACATAAGCCACGTGTTTTTGGATTGCATTCACAATGATCCAATTATTGGGATAAATTTAGCAAGGCGGCAGCAGACTGAATCTGGGAGCTTCATCTTAAGTACCTTAGTCCGTTACAGATTACTTCACCTTAGCTACCTAACTAATTTCCCGTATCCAATCCGATTTCGGATTTCGTTTTGGCTGCCTCACTTCAACTGGTCATTCAAAGGAGATGGTGCAGAGGCGCTGAGGGAGGAAACTGAGGGTTGTCATCGGAGGCGTCAAAGAGGTTGCGTTCGAATATGCAGTGGAATCCCGAGGTAGTTAGGAGTTAGGAACACAAACGAATCTTAACCGAGGACTCCTTCCGCTCAGCTCCAGTTCAGATCTGGATCGGCTTGATGAAAGGGCGGCATGGACAGAATCATGGTCCTTTCATCAAAAGCATTTATTAGAGCCATTCCTTCATCAAGGCATCGATGTAGATATCAAGGACAAAAGCAATAGGAATGGCATTGTACCTCCCGGCCATTGGATGCTAAATGATTGTCATGCTCCTCCTGAAGAAAGCCAGAAAATGATCATAAGAGGAGTCGGGAGATTGTCATTTTTCAAATCATCAGTATCTATCTAGTTTTCACTTGGTATCATAGCGATCCTTTTCCCGGTGGCAATCACGCTTTTAGTTCCCCTTTTTCAATAGGTACGGGGAACCCGCTCGTTCCGTCTGATTCCCCCGTTTCCAGCGCCGAGTCAGCCTGCGCTCGCGCCTTGTTGTCCCCTCTAGCGACAAAGAACCACGCGGAAGCCACAGAGAGGACCGTGGCGGACAAGATGCCGATTGAAGCCGAAAAGCTCACTCGATACGTAGGCCCGAATTTCGGTTGATAGATTTGCGGTCCCTGGTGCGTTGTTAGCTGGGGTCTCAATGGCTTTAGGACTGAGATAGGGGCTACTACATACAACTATGCCCATCAATTGACACGATGCCTATGAGTGGAAGATGAAATTAGTAGTTGATTTCTCGGGGAGGAAAGGGAAACTAGTTGCTCACGTTTGTCAGGCCAATCGCCAGACCGGCCGATGTGGTTCCCTTGGCCGCCCGGATGCGTTCTGTTTCATGTATTAGCATGACACGTCCGAGTCACGGCTTTAGAAGATCATGTGGGCGTCGATTCTTACCCGGCCAGATGATTGGGAAGAAGCTCTGCGAAGCCGCAGTGGCGATCATGACGAAGATGTACTTGGCAACCGGCTGCTTGATGGTGATGAGGAGGATATAGCAGATGATCTGCACTATCTCAACTCCCAATCCGGCGACCCACAAATTGAGACGGCCGGTGTGGATGAAGTAGGCCAGCGTCAATAAGATGACGAAGACCAAAGTGAATGGAGGCTTGTGCGAGTTAGTCGAGCCAAATTATGACATGAGCCTTGGGATGATACAGTTAAGTACTTACCATGGTCATGACCTGAGAGATGGCCGTGTTGGAAATGCCGAGCTCGTAGATGACGGTTGGAAGGACAAACGAAATTCCCCATCCACCAATTCCATGGGTGATCCAAATCATGAGGAAGGGGATGAAAGTAGGATCCTTCAGCAGGTTCTTCATCTGCTCGACACTGAAAGTCTTGGCATTCATTGTCGGTGCCTGGTCAGGGAGATCGTTGAGGATCGCCTCTCGTTCGGGCTCGCTTAGGAACTTGGCGGTTTCAGGGTCTTCCGGGATATGTTAGATGTCTTTCTGCAAGGCGTCTCTGTTCCCAGGATGGGTGATTACACTCACAGTTAGGCAGGAAGAAGAAGGTGTAGATGCCGCAAAGGATGGCGGGAATTCCTTCGAGGATGAAGAGCTGTGGCTCAAATGTTAGCTTGGGGAGTCCGGCTCCAAGATGTATTGAAGTGATAACAGGCAGCCAAGACAACGCACCCATCTCCAGCCCGCGAGGCCACCAGCTCCGTTCATGAACGAGATGGCGTAGGCTGTACCATAATATTAGGATAATTGTAACACAGCATTTCAAGACAGGGCCTTTTCTCCACTCACCCAGGAGGCCGCTGATCGTGCCGGAAAACATTCCGCAGGCGTAGAAGAAAGCCTGAAAAGCCACAGGTCAGCCACAGTCTCGACTATCAATACTAAAGATTCAACGTACAATTCGGAGAGGGAGCTTGTCAGTGGGATACCAGAAGCTCAAATGATATCTAGACACCCTGTCAGCTGAAGTGTCACGATGCCGGGTTCCTTTTCCCGTGACATACAAGACGCCGGGGTAGAAGCCTGCCTCTGCCAATCCGAGGAAAAATCGGCATGCTAAGATTCCAGCATAATTCTGGGTGGCTCCTTGGCACATAGATATTATTCCCTGGTTTCATAATTAGTCCTCTGCACCATGGTTCATGCTGCCAATGGGATCGAATGCTTAGTTGCTTACCCAAGTAATCATGATTCGGCTCATCCACACAGAAGGCGAGAACCGCTTCAGCAGCAAGGTGGCCACCGGCTCAAAGAACATGTACGGGTAGTAGAAGATACTCAGGGTCCATGCCCACTGAGAGCTGGTGAGGCCGCCGAGCTGCTTCTTGATGCCAGTGCCTTGCTCGAGGTTGATGATGGCCGCATTGCTGATGTTGCCGACGTGGATTCGCATGATGAGGTACACAAAGGCGTACCATAGAAGAAGCCTCTTGTCCACCTTGCGGTGGGCGGCCTTGAGTACTGGCTTCTCCTCTTCATCGACGGTGATTTTGCCGTGCTTTAGGAATGTTAGCGCCATTGTGATTGATGTTCCGGCTTGCGTAAAGATCAGCGAGACTCGGACTCCGTATGCACGGTTCCTCTTAGACGAGAGTGTCAGAGATCGTCGACTACGGGATCATATTAAATATTACTATCCATGGCCGTCCCCAGTCTCTGGTTGAATGCGCCCGTCTCCTCTTCATTATCTCTCTTCCTTGCATCTACTTGCTATCCATGACAAAGTTTTTCCAGGCTAGAGTCCCAAATGAAGTCTAACATCCCGCG
The DNA here is from genome assembly GCF_000732125.1 of Scedosporium apiospermum. Lineage (NCBI taxonomy): Eukaryota > Fungi > Ascomycota > Sordariomycetes > Microascales > Microascaceae > Scedosporium > Scedosporium apiospermum. The sequence continues at coordinate 1,228,054 of NW_015971778.1, forward strand.
GACTCAAAGCACGTCTTTTTGTGGGGCTATTTGCAGTGAGCCACGTTCTCACTGGACTTGAATCCTTCCGAGGTCTCATTGGCCTACATTGACGGATCATTGGATCCTTTCACGGGGGTATAATGGGTTATTGAGGGAGGGTGCAAGCTACCCAATCTCGGCATGGGCAAAGAGCTGCTCGTTCTTGGTTCCGAGTTTCGGAAAAAAGTTGTGGACCAGGAATAAGTAATCGATGGCGAGCCGAGACACTAACCGGCTCCGAGTGCCGGGATCGCGCTAACGGCGCCTCATACATGAAGCCCACGCACAACTTTCATCCCGTGTCTTGGACCACTGGCGGAAAAAAGAATAGATAATCCTGATAACCAGGAGCTCGTGCCATGTGGTGTGAAAAACGGCCATAAAACCAAAGGTGCGGTTGCGGTGTCGATGATACTCTAGGCCGGAGTAGTACTAGCACCATCCAAAGTTGCTGAATTCCTTGGATCCAAAGATGGCAGACCCCACTCCTGCGCAATACCAGGATATGATTGCGTGCTTGACAGAGCGCGGAGCATCGCGATACCGAGCGCCGGACCAGGCCGACTGGGTGAACGATGAAGAATGGTCGAGAGTGTATTTATTGTTTCTGTCGTCGTGGCGCTTTTTGTGTTTACTGAGCACGGATCAGCCAGCCACCCCGGACTCTCATAGCCCGTTATCAAGTCAAACAAGAAGAGAAAAGAAAAAAGAACAAAACTAAAAACGAAATGCCTTCTGCTGTACTGCCCGAGCCTGCTCCCTTGCCCAAGTGGCAACGCCCTGCAAAGACGACAGCGTCTCTTCCCTGGGCCGACATCAAGGTGCTTGATCTTAGCAAGTTCGACAAGCCAGGTGGCAAGGAGGAACTAGCCGAAGAGCTTCGCGAAGCGGTGAGCATCAGCGCCCCCGTTCCTTGGGTATCACGTCAAGTCCCCTGTCAATAAACTGATCAGTAATCGCTCAGGTGCATGACACGGGCTTCTTCAGCCTGACCAACACGGGGTTCAGTCCCGAAGAGGTGGAAAGGCAATATGACATTGGTCAAGGCTTCTTCAGTCTCTCACAGGAAGAAAAGGACCAGCCCCAATACCGCTGTGACTTTACCAAGGGCCACTACTTTGGATACCGCCCTGTAAGTGTCTTTTATTGCACTCTATCCTATGCCCCATATCTTCGACCTGTTTGACTGACAACTCCGATCGTTGCTGTATCTAGGCCCACGAGAAAACCATCATGAGCACTGATGTCCTCGACAATGTAGAATCATTCAACATTGCCAAGTTCATCCCTCAATATGCCAACGAAGCATTTCATCCATTCTTCGAGCCTTACCGGGCCGAAATAGAAGCCTTCTCTAGGGTAATGTCGAATCCACCTGTCTTTGACATTTGGCTGTGAAATGCTCGTTTCAAGTCATACTAACATCAACTGTCTTAACAGAAATCCCTCGACCTTGCTAGCAAAGTCTTTACCCTCTTCTCCATCATCCTCGAGCTTCCCGAAGACTACTTCTCCTCCCGACACGCCTACTCCTCCCCCAGCGAAGACCATGTCAGGTACATGACATACCACCCCCGACCCCTCAGCGAGGATGACAAGGTCGAGCACACATGGTCCAGGGCGCACACCGACTTTGGTTCCCTGACTCTTCTCTGGAGCCAGGATGTCGCCGGCCTACAGATCAAGACCAAGTCCGGCGAGTGGCGCTACGTTCCGCCCGTCGACAACGGCATCGTCTGCAACGTAGGTGACACGATTGACTTTTGGTCGGCCGGATATTTCAAGTCGACGACACACCGCGTCATTCGCCCTCCGGAGGACCAGGCGTCCATCTATCGTCAAGGCCTGTTCTATTTTGTCCGCCCGGGAGATGCCGTAGATATCAAGCCGGCCCCGTCGCCACTTCTTAAGAGGCTGGGACTACTGAAGGAAGATAGCGATGACCAGGCACCAGTGACTGGATTGCAGTACGTGAGGGAGCGGGTGAAGAACTACCACGACCACAAGGATTACGCCAACAAGAAGGGTCAAAAGTTCGTTGTCGGCAACTTGCAAATTGAGGATGAGGCTGCATAAATCTCGAGATCTAATAGACCATAGACCTTGAATGAGCTGCAGTGTAAATAAATACAAGACAGTTAAACGGTACCAATTCTACAATGAGCTTGACGTGTTTTAGGCGGTCACTGTACTGATTGACAGGAATTTCAAACCCTCTCCGACCAACGGAACCTCTTGGTCCTCACGCACATTGGGCCATCTATACTTCTTCATCTCCTCGATAAACACAAAATACTTGTCGATCCACACAGGGTCAACTTCCTTCATCGCCTCGTACCCCAACCTGGCCGCATCCCTGTTGACCCAGTCCAGGATGCCATTCATATATTCCACATCCTTCTTCATGAGACTGTGGAACGCAGGTCCTCCAGCGGAAACTCCAGGCTCGCGCTTCTGGTACTCCTTGCGCATTTCATTCTGGCTCGGTAGCTCTGCCTTACCTGCGAGGATACGTGCAACAACCTCGGCCTGGAAGTCGAATAGCGAAAAGGCCGAGGCATGGTAGGGGACGCCCACGAAAATCAGAGTCGGATCGGGAATGTAAAACATATCCTTGTGCAGGTTGTGAGTCGTAGCGCCGTCAGAGGTGATGATGATGTTTTCATCCGCCTCATCCCTCACAGCAAGCGGATCTTGAAGATGTCCCAGAAACGGATACGAAGTTATGTAACCCGTACAAAGAATGATCACGTCCACTCCACGAATCACTTGTCCTTCTTTAAGAACAACATTGCCAGAAGCAGATCCCTCCCCGACCACAACGCTTTCGACAGCTCCGACCCTCTGCACTCCCGGGGAAAACATGGCCGCAGGAAGGTCGAACTTGCCATTTCTAGAGCTCTGGTACACCTTTCTCGCAACACCGTCAGTTTCTCTAGAAATGTCCATGGCCGAGACACCACTGCCAATAAGAAAGATTGTCTTTCCCCTGAAGGGCTCGGGCGATCGGTACCCCTTCGAGTGGAGGATATTACCGGGCAATCTCTCTTTCCATTCCTTGAGTCCTGGAAGGTCGGGTATTTTTGGCACATGGTATCGACCGGAAGCCACGAGGACGGCATCAAAATGCCAGTCTTGGTCGGTGAGGTCATAATCGGATTCGCCGACTCTCCGGAGCGTTCGTGTGCGGAGAGTCCATTTGGCGCCGGTATCAGAAGCATTCTCCTTCCGAATGCTTTGCACGTTCGTGTTGAAGAGAATGTGTTCTTGTGTACCCGTAGTTACGGCAAGATCTTGAATGTACTTCTCTACCTCGTCATGCGTGAGGTATTCCGGTGTCCCCTCTGGCCATTCGAGCAGAGTTGTTCGCATGATGGTAGTGGGAATGTTATTCCTCAGGCCCTTGTAGCACGCTCCAGGTGGGGCGTGTTCCAATGAAGCTTCTTCGAAGTTTTGTAGCTTCTCATCGCAGGGCTTGTTGCCTGGTGGCGCATGGGGCCGCACATTTGGATAGTCGGGCTCGTTTGCAACTCTGGGGTCATAGTGCCAGACACCGCCGGGTACGCTCGAGCGCTCGAAAACAGTGACCGAGAACCCTTTCTTGAGGAGGTGAGCTGCCGACGTGATACCAGCGAGCCCGGCTCCAATTACGGCGACCTCCTTGATCTGGGCGGGGAATCGATATCTCTCAGGCTGCGAACTCATTATTGGCTGTCGAATCGCTTCTGATGGTGCGTATCCAAACCAGAGAGAGGCTGAAGAGCAATCTCCTTACACGAATCTTTTCAACCATAGTAGAGACTTAAGAAAGGGGGGGGGGGAGTTCGCCCATGCGGCTGAAGTCTCGCGCAACTCTCGGCGTGGCCGGCCCGGATGTAATCCTAGAACCAACGGCTTTGCATGGTCTCGAGCTGTCGTATAATTCGAGAAGGGCATGCATGACCGGATTGGAAACCAATTTTCGCCAAATACAGAAATTCAATTTTGACACATTTATATGATTTTGCGGCTTTTGGGACGGGTGTCACGGCGGTTGGCATCGTCATGTTGGTTGCAGTCCCGTTTGAGTCCCGAAGCGTTGGGATGACTCTTCATGTTACCGTAGCATGCGTCAACAATGAAGAGTGATCTGCGAAGACCAAAAGAGGAAGTAATTTGGCGGCTCTACTCCCATCATCGTTCGCATCTGGTATATTAGACCCCGGCTCCATGGACCAGGGTCAGGTCGACAGGCTGAGTGGGTGATGTTGGCGATATTGACTCATTCCCGGCCCGACGGAGCTGCGAGCCCGAGTCTAGTCGATTGCAAATCCAGCCACAGAGTGACGATCTTCGCTTTTGAGCTTGGCCTCTCTGTTCGAAAAGACTACATACAGAGCGGCTCTTGCTCTTTGGCCATCGAAATTACAAGATCTCATTACGCTCTCAAGTCAAGGCTCAAGGGCTCGTTTTCCTCAAAGCTAAAGTTGACGTCGAGCATCTGTTCTTACCTTTGAGGTATTCTCGGGTACCTTCGTCCGTCCATCTTATTGAATCACTTATTACCCGTCATGTCTCCGAAAGGCGGAGAAGTCTTTTCCCAGGACGATGAGAAACATCCCCGCAAAATCGGTCCGACCGACTCTGGGTCCGAATCGGGCTCTCCACACCTGCACGCGGTGGCCAAGGACCCCACCCAGAAACGCACATGGCGCTCCTACGTCTGGGACACCCTGGACAAGTCGCCCGAGGAGCGCCGCTTCCTCTTCAAGCTGGACGCCATCGTCCTGACCATGGCCTGCCTCGGCAGTCTCATCAAGTACCTCGACCAGATCAACGTCGGTAGTGCCTATGTCTCGGGCATGAAAGAGGACATGTCCCTGTACGGAAATGAGATCAACTACCTTGTCACTTGCTGGGTTGTGGGCTACGTCATCGGCCAAATCCCGAGCAACCTGATCCTCACCCGAGTCAGACCGTCGATTTGGATCCCCACTTGCGAGGTTATCTGGTCAGTTCTGACCATCCTGATGATCAAATGCACAAATGTCAAGGGCATGTATGCCTTGCGCTTCTTTGTTGGCTTGTCTGAGGCGGCCTTTAATCCCGGAACTCTGTATATCCTTGGCTCTTGGTATCGAAAGGACGAGCTCGCTAAGCGCTCGTGTATCTTTCAAGCTAGCAGCTTCGTGGGCGCCATGTTCTCGGGTTACCTCATGGCGGCTACTTACAACCTTGACGGCGTGCATGGCTGGAAGGGCTGGCAGTGGCTGTTCATCATCAACACAGTCATCTCCCTTCCCATCGCACTTGCCAGCTTCCTGCTCCTCCCCGATATCCCAGAGATTACGCGCGCTTGGTGGTTGACTGCCGATGACATCGCACTGGCTAAGCAGCGCATGCTTCTCGAGGAGCGGGCTGACAGAAAGCCTTACACCAAGGCGAAGTTCAAGAAGATTTTCACCAGCTGGCATATTTACGTTCTCACCTTCACGTATGTCCTGTATAACAACAACGGAAACTATGGTGGTCAGCCCGGATTCCAACTATGGCTCAAGTCAGAGGGTTACTCGGTCCAACAAATCAACACCTATCCCACAATCGCACTGGCCATTGCCGTCATTTTTGCCCTTGTATTCGGGTGGACCTCGGACTCTCTGTGGAGCGGTGGCCGGTGGCCCCCAATCGTCTTCGCGGGCCTCGCGAACATCGTCATCAACGCCAGCCTCGCCGCATGGGACATAACACTCGGTTGGAAATGGACTTGTTACATTCTCGGAGGGTTGCCAAACGGTCTGGGTGGTTTGTTGATGGCCTGGGCGAACGAGGTGTGCGGTGACGATAGCGAAGAGCGTGCTTTTGTCATCGCCACGATGAACACTATGGGCTCTGCGATCCAAGCCTGGCTCCCGTTGCTCATTTGGAAGCAGACGGATGCTCCGCAATATCATAAGGGCTTCTTGTCGATGGTGTTTATTGCCATTGCGCTTATTTCGTCTACGTTGTTGACGCGATTCTTGCAGCGAAAGGAGGTTTTGAAGAGGCGAAACGAGCGAGTGGCTTCGGTCTAATTGTTTGCCCCAATTGCAGCTGAGGGTACATAACCTCGGTAAACGGGAGGGAATGGATTTGTTCTAGGAGGACGGGCAGCTGGAGATCCTCCCGGCGTCCCACCCGGAGAGCCAGCCGAGTGCTCTGAACTTCTGAGACTGACCTTGCTATCCACTAGACGTCAACCCGGCAGGTCTCACGCTGGATTAGCTTAATATACAGATTGTGAGGGCATAAAATCGCGTTTCCGTTCCTGAATTGAGACTAAAATGAGGGAAGGGTCCTGCAAGGGTAGAAGTATCAATCTGTGAATGTTGTCGTCCCCCTCGTAGATTTTGCCCTCATTTAATGAGAAAAAAAAAAGTGTTATACTTGTTTATTTTTGGGTTACCTCTCCTTTAAATCTTTTCATTTTTTTCGTCTGACATTTCGGGCTCAGCAGCAGCCGTTCTGTAATATCAGTATTGAGACGACCGGATGAGGCATCGAGACTATAGAGTAGCCACACGAGCCCGCGCGACGTCGGACCCCAACACAGCATTTCCAGTACAGGAATATTCATTCCCATTTCCCCAGCAGTATGTCCAGAAATACCGAATTGGTGCCGGGAAGGCGCAGCTCATCCACTGAGGTCACCCACGTATCGCGCCAAAAATGACCAGCCGGACAGAACGCTTACGAGCTTCAAGTCGACTGTATCGTCGTTTTCGGCGATCTTTTTCTCTGCCGCATTCAAGGCCACTGACTTCCCGGCGGGGAGCCCTCCGATCTCGCTGCTACAAGGTCCCAGGGAAGTCCACTAGCGACGCTCGGCCGGGAATTGACGCCGGAGCCGACGCCGGGCGATGTAGCGAGGTACGAGAACGGAATGACGGCGACTGACGAGCCGGTCAGGCACATCCCTCCCGACAAAGCTATGCGCGGTCACCTAACTTCGTGAGATTCCCGGGTTACTGGCGACGGCGCCTTCGACGGAGCACTCGTCAGATTGGTTGGGCGGGGCGCTGTCATCAAAAGAAGGAACCCCATGCTGAGCGATGAATGATGTAGTTCACACCTTGGACGGCAGCGCGGAAGGCTCCAGACATGGCTAGACCTGGTATTATGACGAAGGAAAGTCTGTCATTGGTTGGATTCAACGCCGTGAATGAGGTGGTGCGTCCGGATCTTGGCGGATTTGGCCCCTGAGCCCGTTTCGGAACCGATCAAGGTGGATGATATTTGGTCTTTAATTAGTACTAAATCTAGGCCTAACAGGGAACTAGTGCTATCTCGTATTTCTACCTCTAATAACTGAGAATGGTCAATCTCTGTCACGGATCACGAATAACCTAGGATAATTAAGGCAGAAATGCCTAAAATGTGTCCCACGGTGCAAGCGCGCTCGATCTCCGTGGGGATGGCCCGGCTACGACCGACCTTAGAATCGACCCTTAGGGAGAGTCGGCCGAGTGGACAGTCCCCCTTGCCAGAGCTAAGCATCGGGAAAGACTGGACAAGCCGGATAACGAAAGTCACAGCCACTAGAGCATATCGGACGTAGACGGATCGAGTCTCACCTACCAGTAAATTACAAATGGGCGCTCCATAGCCAAGTTGGTCTCGGCCGCGACTTACTCTGAGGCCGTGAAGAGTGAAGACAAACAATGCCCCAGTAGTATATTTCCGGTGGATGTTTTCCAAGGGGAGGAACTCGCTCAGACGGTCACTCAGGAGAAGATCTGGTCGTGTCCGTCACTGCCGTGTTCTCTGCCGACAAGTCTGACGAGGCTGTTCGGAGGCGGTTACCGGAATTTGTCGACAAACATGGGTGCCTTGCGGAGAGAAGAGGTTATTACGTTCCTTAATCTCTCAACCACGTGGACAAGGCCACGGGTCTAATTGGCAGCTCCGGAGAGCAGATAAAGGCGAGTCTTCAGGTGGGGCGTAACTCATACGGCCCACTCTGGCATCTTCTAGGTTGGGGTGCAAGGGGGATTAAAAGGCTATTCGATTAGGAAAAGGAAAACGACAACCCCTTCTAAAATAGAAAGAGATGCGTCAAGACGTAGCTCCTGGAGTTGGGCTGAGTGGGGAAGATACAGTGATTCATAATGCCGTGCTGGAGACCTATGAGCGAGCAGCGCCATTTAGGGGGTCATTGAAGTCACAGATACAGTACACAAGAGCGTCGCTAACAATAAAATAGTCTATTCCTTCTAAACTGAATAGTGGAGGGAAGGGTATCGAACTTAATCGCTCCGCACATCTACGCAACCCAATACCAAATCTTTTGCCATATGTTCTTCGGCTTGCGCTCCTCATCCATGTCAGCAAGCTCCTCCATCTCCTTGACGCCTGTAACAACGTCAACATCCTCAATCTGACGTGCCAGGGGCGTCTTAAACCAGATCTTGTGCCCGATGTAAAGGATGAAGAAGGCGGGGATGGTGATGTACGCCGCCAGGAAATCCGCCGCGTTGAACTTGGACGGCCAGAAGATTTGGAAACCATTCGTCAAGGTCAAGAGAGTCAGGAGAAATAGGAAAAAGTACGTCGCGTAGGGTTGGAAGCGCGTCTTGTAAGGCCGGCGGTCCATCATGCCGTGGAACACCATGGCCTTGCGCCAACGGATGAAGGTGATCATGACGACGATCCAGGCAATGTAGCCGCTAATGGTGCTAATGTTCATGAACCAGTTGAAGACCTTGGCGGCGTTGTTGTCGACGTTGAGGTAGCTCAGCAGGCCGATGGACCAGGTGAGGAGGACGGCGACGTAGGGAACACCTCGCTTGTCGGTGCGGGCGCAGAATTTCGGCGCCTGGCCGTTGAGGGCGAGGGAGTAGAGGATACGGCTGCCGGAATACAAAAATGCGTTTCCGGCGCTCCAGGCGGAAGTTAGAATGGCGGCGTTGATGATGTGGTTCAAAGCGCCAATACCGGCACGCTGAATGCCGAGAACCCATGGGGACGAGTTGGCGTTGGACTCGGGGTTCAGTAGGTTGGGGTCGTTGGAGGGGGTGATGCATCCGATCATGAGAGATCCGAGGCCGTAGAAAATGGCGAGACGCCAGACAAAACGTCCAGCGGCCTTGGGAATATTTCGTCGAGGAGACACAGTCTCACCAGCAGCGAGCGCAAGCAGCTCGGGAGATGTGATGAAGGCGAAACCAGCACGGGCGAAACCGCTCCAGTAGGCGAGGAAGCGACCAGTCGACCCCGGGGCCATGTACTCCTTGAACGCTCCCGGGTCATTCCAGTATCGGAACCCGACCGCGTCTCCATTAGGCGCGCCACCGCACATGATGACGATACTAACGAGGATGAGTCCCATGATGGTAATGAATTTGATACTGGCGAACCAAAACTCGGCTTCTCCAAAAATGGCGACGCCAAAAATGTTAAGGCCCAGTATCACGAGCAGGATAATGGTGATCCACACGGCAGCCGGCACGGGAGAGTTCCAGTAATCGAGGAGAATGGAGCCGGCCGACGCTTCGGCTCCGATAAGCATGGCGTAGGCGTACCAGTAATTCCAGCCGCAGGCGAAGCCCAAGCTAGGCTCGACGAATCGCTGGACAAAATAGGGGACCGAGACACCCTTGAGGGGGAGGTAGGTTGCCATCTCGGCCAGATTGTTCATAACGTTCCAAACGACGATCATCATGGAGATGTAGCCCATGAAGAGGGGCGCGGGTCCGAGGGTGGAGAGAATCACACCGGAGCCGACGAAGAGTCCAGTACCGATACTGCGTCATAGGGGGAATATTGTTAGCACACACGTATTTGCCGGGCCGGTCAGGAAAAGTTTAAAAAACAAAATTTGAAAATTAAGAATTAAAAATAGAAAAAGAAAAAATTTTTTCTTGTGTTTGGGAAAGAACTTACGCGCCACCGAGGGCAAGGAACTGAATATGCCGACTTTTCAGCCCTCTCTTAACCTGATTTTGGTTCTTCAGAAGGTCTGACGATCCTCCGTCCAGTGCTCTGACGTCGACATCGTGGAAGGTCGGGTCGCCGTTCGGGGCGTTTTCTATTACGCCCAGGCTTGCTGTTGGTGATTTTTCCATTACGACTCGTGATCGGCCTGTCGAGCTAAGACGCGTCGACTTTGGCGGTGCTGTGGTTTCAATTCAGGGTGGATGAGGGTTGGGCTGCGATCCTCAAAGGAAGCGGGATGCAGGCGCAGATTCAAAAAAGTTCTTGGGGAGAGGATCAGTATTCGCGAATGGAGAGACGGCGCAAAAAGGCAGAGGATCGACATACCACGAGAGGGAGGCAGTTTTAATATAATTGTTATCTTCAAGCTCGATGTTGCGTCTCGGGGAAAAAAAAATCAGCCAGTGCCACTCAGCAGTGTCACCACTCGAATCCAAGTAGCATTTGGGCTGCACTGTGATATCAAGTCTTGGTTTTAACTGGCCCGACTTCTGCAAGAGAATGATGGTGCAGAAGCAGGATTTTTTCTAGATAGGGCCTCATCCTAACCTCAAGTGGCAGGTGATCGGCCTTTTCAGTCCTTTAATCGGGAGGTGGTATTTCGAGTGGCAACCGGAGCGGAGTCCTCTGGAGAGCGCGGGGAACCTAACCAGGAGAACCAAGCGTCAGATCGCGCTGGGGGAACCTAGTGCCGGCAGGTAATCAGTCGAGTGATCTTTCTGTTGCTTCTCTGGGGGTTTAAAGGGCGTGGTTCCCCACCAACTTCCCCGTGTTGCGGGCGGTTTATTGCTTCGCTTCTCTGCGCTCCATGGCCCTGGGCCCCTTGTCCTGTCCGAGTCCACGTCGCGGGCGTCGGCGGCGTCCAGTTTCTCCGCTTATTCTCGGGCGATTCTAGTTTCGTCCAATGGCAGCGGTTATCTACGGCGAAACTCTCGTGTCAATCTGACGGACTAAATCCTCAAATTGGGTTTAATTGAGGGGGTGGAAGGGCTAAGCTGCTCAAATGTTGTTCTTCCTTGACGCCACGTCCGAAGGATTCATTTCTTTGGCCTTTATTGATGCCTACTTCATACCAAGGAGATGTTCGATTCCGGCATCGGGACCCCCGTAGCCGCAGACAAAGAAAGTCATTTCATTTCACTAGAGGGCTAATTCCTTTTTTTTTGCAACCCAAGTCTCGGCCCTTTAAACCTCGAATGCTCGGACGCTAATGCAAGGTCGTGCTACATGCCGCGTCCAGCGTCCGGTTCCGGTTAGAGGCCAAGCCCCAGGACGCCTGACCTGGGGCTAAGATAAAACTAATCTCTCTCCTGAGCTTCTAGCGCCACCTCGTATGAAGCCTTGGAACATTCGACCGGAATGGGATACGAAGAAGGGAAAGTAATTCCTCGTACGAAATTGTGTCAAAAAAACTCACTGCAGGACCTTGATAGGTGGAAACGGATGTCACCAGGTGGCGCCCTTGAAGGGACAACTGACCTGACATTACATGCGCAGAACGCACGCAATTCGTGTCTTGATCATGTGACATTTGTTTATCGTCTGCTTCGTACTTGTACATTTCCCTCATGAATCCTTGGATTATTCCCTTTCTAGACAGTTTTCTAGCTCATATTCCCTCTCTTCTATCGTCCAAAACCACATCCATCTAAACCATTTTTGGCATGTGCAATCGTAGAATTAATTCCAATGTACGAAACCGTAGCCTATGCTAGCGGCGCTGGAAACCTGCCTCTGCCCTACCCACATTGTAAGGCTCAATTAGAGGTGCGAGCCTAGCGTGGAATGTTCTTCCCCTTTAGCTCGGTTCTTATCCAGAGCTCGGGCCGGACAAACGGGACTCGGGAATCGGCGGGCTTGCGAAAGTTGCGCAACACTCTTGCTCCACGGTCTTATTACTTTCAATCCTCGGCCTAGCTCTTCCTGTCTATGGGGAAGAGACGAACCCCGCGCTCACTGCTCTAATGGATGGATGAGCGATGGGTTCGGAAGGAATAATAGCCCTAAAATAGGCGTCACGGATGCCAAGCGAACCCTTATGTTGAAACTTGATGCGGGAAACTGCAGCTGAAAACGCCAAAATTTGGCGCGAACGCGTTGCCGATGGTCGCTTCTCAACCTTGAACAGTTCGCTATCGACATTGCGTCTGACTGAATCGCAGAGCCCAGTGATAAGAATGATGGACAGCGAGTCCGATTGGCAATTAGACACAGTCATCAACGAGTTAATGATTATCAGCGGGTATCCGAGGGAAAATACTGCCAGTGGGTCTCTGCCCCTACAGTACACGACTCCACACCATCTGTGACGGTAGCTCTATCACTCCTTCCGTTATCATACTTAGTACATTATGTGGTATTGGGGATTGGGGGTGTGACCAAAGAATAATCTTCCAGCTCCCGAACCCTTGTGGATAGGTCTATCGAAGGAGGAAACATTCGAGAAGCATGCCAATTCAGCACGTGAAACTTTCCGTCCTTCCCGATCTGTTTAGCCATAGGAAGATATGCCAATATTGCGGGTCGGGAACAGCTAACTGTCTAGGTAATCTACTACGAACCCCCCACTTCTCTCTCAGACCGCTATCTACTTGACGTTAATATCGCAAATCTACACCGTGGGGCTGGACCTCTCATCGATCTTGATTCCAAATTGGGCAACTGCAGTACCATAACTCTGCCGGACGGCCTCGCTGCCGTAAACTCTCATCTCCTTCTCGTAAGCAGCAGTGATGCCGGGTTGGTAGCCGCCAGCTTCGCGCAACAACCTCCCAAGCAAAGCAGAATCTCTCACAGCCGTGTTGGCACCGTTCCCTCCTGCCGGTGTCATGGAATGGACAGCGTCGCCAATGAGGGTCACGCGGGGCTCGTTCGGCCACTCCGGCACACCCGACGGCGTCGAACAAGTAATCTTCCAAAAGGCGGCTTCCCACTCGTTCATCTCGTCGAACAGCGGCTTGAAGCGAGGGTGCCAATGTTTTGTGAGCGATTTGGCGAGATCAGCAGCCTCCTTGCCCACGATCGTGTAATCTTCGTTGGGTGCGGCGATCACGCCGGGTTCTCCGCCCATTGTCCAACCAAACTGGACATTGGGGTCATGCATGTCACCCGAACGCACATTGGTAATGATAAAGACTGCGCCGTTGGGGCCCGAGTCATCCCGAAGCCTAAAGACACCTTCGCCCAGACCCTTGAAGGCAGTGCTGGGCGCCTGGCCGTGGATACCCCTTGCGCCTGTATCGTAGACCTTCAGCTTCCCACCCGAGAGCTGCTTGGCGACCTTGGAGTATATGCCCTCGCCACCGATGAGCAGCGAGCCTTCGACCGATTTGGTTCCGTCGGAAAATATGGCCTTCACGCCGTCCTCGGTCAACTCATAACCCGTGACACGTTTCGACCACTCGATGTGTTCTTCGCAACCGTCCGCGAAGATCCTTCGCATGTCTCCTCGAGCAATCCCGACAACCTTCCCGCCTCGCGATGTCAGACTCTCAGGTGCCCTGTGTTCAGTCTCCTCGCCAGTCACGGCATCGAATGCGACGAAGCCACTGCCGCCCGTTTTACCACATGTATCCCAGAAACGCTGGAATAACTGCGGATCCAAGACAGACTCGATCGAATCGAGGCCTTGTGCTGACAAGCGCAGTCGGTAACCCTGCGCGCGGAATACAAACGACGCATCGCGCTCAAAGATCTTGAAGGGGATATCAGACTGCCGTAGTGACTGGGCAAGTAGTAGCGATGACAGGCCAGCGCCCGAGATCAAGATCGGCTTTCTATCTGACATTCTCGCCTGTGATGAAATGAACGTGTTGAGCTGACGGAAGGGCCGGAACATTCTCATCTGCTTATCCCCCGAAGAGAGGAGATGTCGAGTACTCGAGATAGCACCATCAGCGGGGGAGATGAGAGAATGAGTGACGCCCAGTTCCAGTTGGTACCAACTGCTGAGTCCTTACAAATCCAGATGTCCTTGATTGAAAATCAACGTGCACCCCTCACCCACCACCACCCACCACGCCAATCGTGCATGAGTCGTAAGCTGTAATGAGACGTTTTGAAATATTCAGGACTTGCGGATATGCTTAACCAAGGATAGAGTGGGTGGAATACTATTTGCGATTTAAAGGGAAAGACGACAGTCAAAACTCAAAATAATGAATCCCGAAGTCGCGACATCCTCGATGGCCTTCTGACGCTTCGTGGAATCTAGTCTGGCGGAAAGGTGATTCGAGCTAGGAGCCGTGATGGCCCCTTCAAACGGCTCGGGGAGTAGTATTCACCAATGTCGTAAATCCCTTTTCGCTTAAGCACCTCTTCTATTTCGCTGTTGTCGCCGACAATATATCTGTTAGGAGTGGCGTAATTGCTCTAGCCTGGCGTACCGAGAGTTCCAGAGACGGAGCTCGCCACGAGGAAACAGTCCAGTGGCGTCCCGGCGAGAACGAGTGAATGTTTAATAGAACGCCAGGGACCCTCGGGCCGATCCTTCCCATGTCATACGTTGTCGAGTGGAACACGTCGTCCTGCAGCATAGATTAACGAACGTCGTCGCAGTCGCGTGACCCTTATTCGAAGACTAGCTTAGAACAGAGTGTGCATTACGGAGTATGATGTTCGGCCGAATCAGCTCGAACCACCCGAACCACGCCCTCTCTCTTCGTCGCATTCCCCAGTATCACTTGCACAATGGCCCCAGCGGCACCTCTCTCAGGCCGAAAACGTGGAAGGAAAAAGTAAAACGATCGAGTTCCCAATATCTAGTCTAATGATTTTATCTGCGTCTCCGTATAATACAGTTTCAAATGCTGTGACGCTTGAAGCGATATTAAACCATAATATCTAGAAGAGGATAGATGGACAAGAAAGCGGAATGAAGAGAGAGAAGGCGAAACGAAAAGTAGAAAAGAAAATTCCATTCCTGGGGACGGACGCTCGACCTAGTCACGGATCCAAGTATGAACCTACCAAATATTCCTCAATCCATCAACCCTGCTCCTAATTACTTGGCGACCTCACCTCCTGCAAGATAGAGCCTCTTGCGCTAAAGGAACGAGGAAGAGTTAGAATACTGGCGTCTAGGTTATTTACCGAGAAGCAGTCTGGGTAACACTCACGCTGAGAAGGAATGATAGGACTAAACCAAGCGAAGAGACGGCGAGTATGTAGATAAACACCTGGCGGATGGCATCCGTCACTTGGGCGATGACTCCCCGCTTAAGTTCCGGGCTGAGGTCTTGGAACAGAGCACTGCTCGTTCCCGTGGTCAAGTGGACAATGTCGTCAAGTGGATAATCAGAGAGCACCCCGCTGACTTTCCTCACAACGAGGTTCTGGAAGATAGCTCCCGTGACGGAAAGGGCTGCCAGGATTCCAGACACTTGGGCTATGTTTGTCTCGACTAAGTTAGTAAGAGGACTTCTACAAATCGGGCGGATAGCTGGCTGTCTTCCCACGTACCAATTGTCATGATGCTCACAGCATGGTTCACTTCAGATGGAGGAGAAATAGCCGATACTACAGCAACTCCAGCGCTCTGGAAGCAGCCGATACCAACGCCAATGAGGACAGTGTACCCATAGATGTTGGAAGATGCCGTGTCTGAGTCTATAGTGACTGTATTTCACAGAGCAGAGAGGGCCGGGCCGGTCAGTTCATTCTGCCATAACACGTATTGGAAAAGTGAGAAGGATGGAGCTTACGCATGAGGGCAGAGCCAATGACGACAGCGATATTACCCGCAACATACCACGGCATGTAGTATCCAAGCTTTGGCATCAGAAAGGCGTTCAAAAGGGCAAAAACGACAAGAGCGCAAATAAGTGGCAGGATTCGTACACCTCCTTCCAGGGGGCCGTCTGCCTTGGTGAACTGGAACAAAAGCGGAGTGTAGTAAATGGCCGTGAACATGGCACCGGCCACAATTGCACCTTGCAGCGGTAGAGCGACAAGATCAAATGTGCGCATGAACTCCACTGGCAAAAGTTTGTGCGCTTCCGGTACGCCCGGGTGGTAGATGGTCACGAGAACGAACGCAACGAAAAGGACCCCGGTTAGCACGAGAACGGCAATCTCTGAGCCGCTGTTCCAGGCAAAGACGGTGCCGCCAAAGTTGATAGCCAAGCTGAAGCAAGTACTTCCTGCCAAGAAAACCGTCATACCGATCCAATCCTGCAAGCGCAGCTTCTGCACGAAGGGCATATCCGGTAGAGCCTGGATTCTTGGTAGACAGAAGAGGTACGCAGGCGCAAACAAGGCGGCAATGGGAAGGTTGATGTAGAAGCCCCAGCGCCAGGTCGCGCTGCTCTGGGCGAACAGACCGCCGATAATGGGACCTAAGACGCAGCCGATACCCCAGATAGAGTAAATACCTGCAAGGTACAGAGGACGCTCATGGTTCGTAGTCAGGATGGCAACGTAATTGAGACCGCCGGCGTAAATTCCACAGCCGCCAACTCCTGCGATGACGCGGCCGACAATGAGAGCATCCATGTTGGGAGCAGCACCGCAGATGGCACTGCCGACCTCGAATATAATGAGACAGATGATAAAGACCCATTTCATATCAAACGTGCCGAAAGCCTTTCCTCTATACGTCGCACATCAGGACTCTCTCTCATAGAATGCTCCTTAGCCAGTCGATGTGGTGGGACTCACAGAGGTAAGATGGTCGTGTTACCAAGCACGAAGCTGACTCCGATCCATGCCATGTTTCGCTCGGTTCGGAAGGTTTCGACGACGGAGGGTTGGAGGTTTGCAACCTAGAAACGATGGCATCAATACCAGAAAGTCGAGCTCGGGATTGGTTATCGACCTACGATTGTACCATCCAAAGCGAAGAGGAAAACAGTCGAGAGAAGCGAGCCATAGGCGAAGAACCACTAAAGAAACGAAGGTAAGTCACGAAGGGCGAGCGATTAGCAATTTCTACAGTTGATGTCCTGGTCGCGGAGAGAAGTGATACCTTTAAGCCTGTGATAGACCTCTTGGTCCCTGAAGGTGGTGTACTTGATTCATCGGTTGCATTTTCGGTACTTTCTGGAAGTGTGGCCTCGACCTTGGAGAGCTCTGACGCTTTCTCCCCAACACGAGCCTTTCCGACTTGGGAATTTTCCGCACTAGTGTCGTTGTTGGCCGCCGTCATGTTGGAATTTTGCGCGAAAGATGTGCAGGATTGAGACGCTTTCCTCTTGGCTCTCGCGATGGGAGAGTTCGTGTTTTATTTTGTTTGTTGCTAAAAAAACAAAAGGACAAGGAGAACATAACAAATCACATTCTTTGCCAAATTTGTAATGTAGCATATGAATCAACCCGATGCGCCATGTTTGGAGCGCAGATCCCGGGTGAACTGTTGCTGTCCACCGGGCAGCCCGGTCCGACTACTCCAGGACAACGCAACAAACAAATCTACCAAAACACAGACTGTCAAAGTTATAATACAAGCTTACATTATCAACTTCAGGTCAAACTTCTATAACCCCAGTTCACAAAACGAATTCGGGTGACAATGGAACAGCAACTTGGAAGTTAGGTTTCGAGTAAGGAGAGAGCTGGGAAAGAACCAGGTGCCCTCTTTGTCTGGTGGGGGATAGGGGAAGTTTTTGGAACTGGCTACACCTATTAAGGGCTGGCGTACATCTGTCGCGGCAACGCTTCGATTCCGTCTTCTCTTGCGTGATACCTGGTCACTTCCAACCTGCACCTGCAGGGGAGTCATCCTCACATCCTCCCTCGGAGAATATTTTCCGATTTCGATCTCGGGAAGCCTCAATTGCCTATGAAAAGCGCCGTACCGATTAGAAATCTGAATTTAAGTTGGACAACAGTCTTCTATCTCCCTGGTTCGGGACGATTACTCTATAATGCCAGCCACTGTATATTACTATCTCAACGGGCGCAGTATCTTTTGCACCATTCCCTGGCTAGTAACGATCGTTATTCAATATCTTCTTCGTCAGACAGACACTAGAATGTTAATTAAAAGTGCCTTCTCTAGAATCTAACCTTGATCTCACTAGTCCACTCTCGCAGGCGGGAGATACAGGCACAAAATTTATAATAGGGAGTCAGACAAGCCATATCAAACATCCTCCAACAGCAGTCGACGACGCAACCAAACCAATCCTTGCCCGAGAGCGTCTTGGCGGTTCTGCTTCCCAGAGGGCCCTTCTTTATCATGGCACCTCCCACTTCCTGGGTGATGTCCTTCCGCAGGAATCGCCCAGAAGTGGAATCGTTCGCGTCGATGAAGTCGAGGTTTTGTTGGTGCATCCTTCGCAGGTGTATGGGAAAATGGAAAGGTTCACTGATGGAAAAGAAGACGAAGTGATAATAATAGACAAGAAAAGAAAACAAGGAAAAAAAAAAAAAAAGAAATTAGGGCCGGGGGGGCAGGTGTCCCGAGTCCCGACACGCCCGCCCGGTTTCAATCCCTACAGTTCGCGCTCGAGTTATTAAACGGTTTTTCACCCTTTCGGATTCGAACCTATATAGTTATCTTGTTTGTATTTGATGCCTTTAAGGGTTGAATGAAGAGAAGGGTGAGATTTGGCCTGGGCTCTCTTGAGGTAGGATTTGATATGGGTAGTGTGACATGGTTCAACATGAGGTTTGGATTGTGAAAGACAGTCTTATATCTGACGATCGGAGTTAAGAGACGTTGGTAACACCGGGCTTTATCCTGTTTTGTGGATTAGTAAAATGCTTTTGGATTTGCAATGCACTTTTATTTAAATGTTTGTTGCTATTTTGATCATTGTTCAGGACAGGGACAGTGAGAATCGCGTCATTGTCATCCGAGGCGACTGCTATTGTATAATCTGATGTCTAACGATGCATAGGGGGCTTATCGGATTAAGCTATTAATCGGTCATTCGGGATGGAATGCGTCGACCCCGTTGAGGGAGCCATGAGCGAATACCACCACCAGCAAAAGGGAACGCCGATGTTAACTCGGCTCTGGTCAGGTTCGTGGTTTCCGGCTTCATCTGGGCAAGCTTCAGTGTGCTGGGGTCACAGAGTTATGTGCTCCACGCCGATTCAGAAGTTGATAATGGTTCCATCACATTTGCCCATTCGAGCTCTTCATGAGCGGCGGGGGTATAAATGTCCTTTCTACTAGAACCTGTCCTTCAATCACGTCCTGGATCACAATTCCATATTCCTTACACGTTGTGCGGACAACGTCATCGAGTAAATCGAATGACATGCCAACGAAACTCTCCTGTATGTCAATACTCTCCCGTATAATCGTTTGGACAGATCTGTCCATGTCCCTGATCAATCTAGTCAAGTAAGGATATCCGTCGGCACGTTCCTGGAGCTGCGCTTTCTCTTGGATGAAAAACGGATAACAGAGTTGTATCCCTGTTTGTCCAGATTTATTCCTAGCACTCTCCTTTAAGCCAAGAATCTCGCGTAGTTCCTTGAGGCTTTCGTCCGCTTTCGGTTTAGATTTCGCAGTTTCAAGGTAGGCGACCACGATGCCCTCAAAATCTTGGGCGTAGCGGTTGATTTCCAGGCCAACGTCCACTACCGATCAGCGTTAGGTAGATTCTAGATTGCTATCGTACGCTCAGTGACGTTTGGCTTACCAAGTCCGATCATGCCCATAAGCTCTAGGGAGTCCTGAATATTTATTGAGAGATTTTTCATGCTATCCCACAGCGTCTTTGCCTCGCCTCTCAGTGGAAGCATGGCGGCAATCACCTTGAACTTCGCCGCAAGACTGCCCTTTTCGACTGACATTAGTAGGTTCTCTGCGTCCTTCACGATCCGCAAAAGCATCTCAGCGCTTTGTTGGACGTCGTTTGCATTGGAGTCCGAGACTTGGGAGGCTATCGAGGTGCTCGAAGAATGCGAGTCAACGGATATGCTGGACAGGTTATCGGCGAGTACCGGAGACCCGCCGTATTGGGAGTCGATGTCGGGATAAAGGGCGTAAGGATACGATATTGAGGACGTAAGAAGCTGGGGAAAGGGCGAGAGTGTCAAAATAGTGCAATGGGGATTGAGTCTAATCCGGTAACCAAAAGCCTCCATGAGGTATTTTTCACGCAGGTCGTGATATTGCGTCATGTCACTGATCTTGCTCCTTGTAAGTCCCTGGATTGCGCTGACAACGACAGGTCGGCATATTTCATGCCACTGCGAATAGTCGACGCGTATTTTCAGAGTGCGGATCGAGGCTGGAGGAGATGGGGGTGTTGGTGCTGGGAATTCGTCATTATCGCTGGGTGGAATACTGTTCCCAGCAGAGCCGCCTTGGATTTCAGCTTGGTTTTCAGGTAGCTCCATCATCATAGATTCGCCTTCGCTAGATTTGGGCTCTCGTCTAAGTGAGATGCAGAGAGCAATAATGCCGGGATATCGCGGCTTCCTAACGTGTTGTAGTGGATCTGACCGACAAGCGTGTCAAAGGGCGCCTCGCCGGCTGCGACGAAAAGAGAAGATGTGCTGGACAGAACATTTCCCAAGAGGCCTCATTAATGCCCATTTCTCCAACGACATCATGTGCAGTGTATCCATTATCCAATGGACGTATGTTCTGGACACGACATGCAGGCTCCGCCACCGTCACCAGGTGAGGCACTTTTTAAGGCGAACCACAACCCCTCATTCTCGTTTCTGGATTTAGGCCGGGCTTTCGGGAAGACAGAGCAGCTCCTGCGATGGCGAAGGAAAGCACCAGCGGTGAACAACAGCTATACAAGGAGAGAACCAATCTTGAACTCTTTGAGTATGTGAATGCTTCCCTCAGGAACGAAGAAACGTTTCACTTTTTCAGCTTCGAGTTCTTACGCCGGCTTAATATCGTTCGCCTCCAAAATGATCTTATCGCCTTCAAAGAGGATATCTTCCGAGATCCCAACAGCGCCTTTGATAACGACAAGTTGACGAAACTACTTGAGTCTTATAGTGAGTGTGTCTCCAAATCTATGCACTTGTCTAGCTTGAATATGTCTGACTGGGGTAGCAACGGCAATTCGAGATTATGATTTCATTCATGCAGCCGATCGTCTCGATCCAGCGACCACAGAGCAGCGAAAACAAAGCCTGAAATATAGATTCCAATCCATTACGACATCCCATAAATATACCCGGCCATTCGAATCACACTACTACTCTCTACACGGCGGTTCCCACCAGAAGCACGACATCCTACGCGACGCAGCTCGAAGACTACTCCCTGTTCGATTATCGTACTCGCTCCAGGAACGCAAGTTTCGAGCCAAAGAGTTCGAGGAGGGGAAACCACCCATCGGTATCTCGGCATTCGTAGACAACATAGTTCGTTTCAGCGTCTCCTGTGCGGCCCTCTTGGCGCTCGTCACGCCCATGTGTATCATGAGCCTTCAGCCGTCGCTGACGAAAAACCTGGTTACGTCGTCGGTGTTTATGATATTATTTGCTTGCGGGGTTTCGTTCGGCGTCAAGTGTTCCAACGTTGAGACTCTTGTGGCCACTGCAACCTACTCGGCAGTCCTGGTGGTTTTCGTAGGCACAAACGGTCAATCGTCGCCGTAGACACTCCGAATGTATTTGGTTCGTGTTTGCTGGCATTAATCGGAGAAGTAAAAGGACGCCGCTGGATCAATATTTATATATAAAGATGTGTTCTCTTAGAAAGCGAACCGGGCCACGAATGCAAGCTCAAACTGCTGGGTAATGACCGACCCGGCAGCTTTCGATCGTATTTTTGTATATACAGCGTTGTGTACTCCTGCGGAAGGGAGTGTCGCACCTTCCTTGTTCATCATGAGTGAAACGGCATCATTGCTAAGATGAAGATGGTGCAAAAGTGTCTGCAATTGCGTTTGGTGCTAAAGCATGGAATTGAAGCTTCAAGGGCCGCCACCTTAGACCACTTTTTTTTTGAGTTTCTGTATCTCCCATAACCCTGTCGGCTAGAAACTGGGTGCCTTACCTGTCTTGATGGGTGTCTTGTCTAGCAATATATCGAATACATTGCTGCCTCTTGACGAAAAGCAGACCGGATCTATGGTTATACTCAGGCAGTATATACTAGTTAGAGACAATTAACAGTAGTGCAAATGTCACTGGATTGAGCCTGAGAGGTAGAAATAGATATAACACCGGTAAATTCTACGAGAAACAGTGGAGTGTGAGGCAGGAAGCACAGACACCCCAGCACTACGGCAATAGCACGGAAGGGTTTGCTCTAAGCGGCATCTTAGCCAAGTAAGGCTACTAAACACCCCGGAAAGCCAGATGCCGGACTCTTCCGCCGGACGTCCTCAAGTCGAGGGTTTTGTTGTGTGTGGTTTCCACTTCGGTCCTGGCTATCCTTCGGTGCGTTCGGGGCGAATTGGCCGAACGGAGATTTCCGTGCGGGGAAAATCGCCTTCGGGCGTTGCGGGCCGAAGCGGGCGGGCAGATTCCCCCGAAGTGTCCAAGCACGCAATTCAGGATTAATAATTGCCTCAATCACGCCAGAGGGAGCACACTACGGTAACGGAAACGGATGGCCGTTTTAGATCTCTGGCGCAAGGCGGAAGACCAAGAAGGCCAGGCCGCCCGACCGGTCACGGGCTCCCAGCATGATCCCGCAGACTCTCCGGCGACATATACACCATCTACTCAGCTAGAATCTCCAAGTCGTCTTCCGTACATTAAAAATCCGTCTTGAGGTTATTATAGCAATTAGTCCCGGGACCACACGTAGATGAAGGATAGGAAAAAGGAAAAAAGAAATGAAAAAAGGGTGACAAGAAAAAAAAGATATCGACAAGAACAGGATTCGAACCTGTGCGGCCGAAGCCATGTGATTTCTAGTCACACCCATTAACCACTCTGGCATCTTGCCGTGATGTTCGACGCTCTAAAACCACGACATAACCATGGCCAGAGAACTCATTGACAGTCCCAGCCAGTGACGAAGATCAATGGACGTGATGAAGAATTGCAAATAACTTAGGCAGTGGTCGGACATGCTAATAAGAATTCGCTTCGTTAATATCAATCATCACCTCGTTACCACTCTCCTCAGAACACGATGACTGGGACCCGGAGCCTCTAAATGAGCCACCGAGACGTTTTCTGAGAATTGACACATTAATCGGGATGGAAATCCCCCAGCCGTGTCCATGAGCTCGTTTTCCGAGACGAATAAGAATCAAGGTTTTGCTCGGTTTTAGTTTTTAGAGTGTGCAGTGGTGCCCGTATTTTCCGACTTGATCAACATTGCTTGCCCAAAAGCAGACCATCAAGGAGCACGCGATATTCAGAGGGCCTATCTTGCATTAATCCCGCATGATATCCCTTTTCAACGTACTATAGAGGGAGAAGCTTAAGTAGCCTCTGTCAGATCAAAATCGACCGTATCAATCTCAGCCGGCTCTCCTGCCTCGATTTCCGCCGGCCACGATTTTTCGGATTTCACCACCCCTTCCGCATCTTCTCCCGCAGCATCCTCCGACCCTTTAGCACAGATGAGGTCGGGGTATGGTCTACAGCCCATCAGCAATGGGTCGCAGGTGCACGCGGCTCTCCGGCAGATATTGCAGTTGCTCTTGACGTCCCCAAAACGATCACAGTATGTGGCGCAAGGGCCCAGGCAGTCTT
This sequence comes from Scedosporium apiospermum, assembly GCF_000732125.1. Taxonomy (NCBI): domain Eukaryota; kingdom Fungi; phylum Ascomycota; class Sordariomycetes; order Microascales; family Microascaceae; genus Scedosporium; species Scedosporium apiospermum. Next base: position 1,251,607 of record NW_015971778.1, read on the forward strand.
GCTCGTAGTCGGGATGACAACTGAGCAAAAATTGGCTGAAACCCTGCCGTGCTTCAAGTTCGCCTTGCGCGTCCACGGCTGGCATTCCCTCGGCCATGGACCAAATTGCGGCCATGACGGCGGAGATCACGAGGCCCTAGGTGCTTATTTGTTAGTGACAACATCATCTCGAACACGCGATTGGGGTTTTCGCGTACCTTCATGCCCATTGCTCAACAGGTCTAATCCGCAACTATAGACTACGGGGAGATTCCGAGACGATTGACAAGAATGACTTGGTTAAGAGCGTGTTACTGCCGATTGCCATCCCTTCCGAACGAGGAATCTCTCTATCGGAGCAAATAGAAATGATCGCGTCTTAAATAGACCATTCTCTCGAGCCTCTAGGCGTTTTACCACCTCGCGACAATGATAGCAAGGCGTTCTCCTAAAACGACCAACGCGACGATGGACGCTTGCGATTGGCCCCTCCGGGTCGTCCACTGATTGCGGTTTAAGCGGGCTAGGGCGAGGGTAATATAACCCATATTACCTGGATCGAATGCATTAAAGTCGACGTATGATCCAAATAAAGGATCTTAATTTCGAAGCAGGGAATTGGCTAGTTCGCGAATCATGGTTGCATGTCGGGAGTCCGTGGCAATCCTTCAATATAAAGCGACGTCCCTATTCCACCAGGTTGGGCTTCGCCCTTCGACCCTCAAAATCACACCTCGCAGACTGCCCTCCCTCCGGACCCCCAAAGAATTTCCAACTACGCGACGCGATACTACAATCATGTCTTCCAGTCCTGCTTGCCCCCGCTTCACTCTTCCGCGGCATCCCGACGAATTCCATGGTGGGGATTGGCATTCTACGAAGGACTGCCCAATCGTTGATGGGAAATACGAAGATCCCGACACGGGAGAGATCTGCGAGGCCGAAGCGTATAGGCGCAGCGGTCCCCCTTGTGTGGATATTGTGATTATGAATCTCGACATCAGTTCACTCGATCACCTCGTACGTGCCTCGAGGGCACTGCCCCTCCGGACCTATCTCTGCCACCTGATGCGGGTGGTTGATGAACGCAAGCTCGGGCTTGATTCACTTACGGCGACGGCGTATACCATTCGATTGGTCCTGCGCCATGAATTCACATCTTTAGACGAATGGAGGGAGGTTTCCGGGCAGCTGGTAGATGGTTTCCGACCGTCTGAAGGAAAAGCGTTGGTGTAACTTCGGAGCTTCCATCTCCGGTGGCACACTTATTAGGGGGCGGGCAAGGCAGATTTGATCTCCAAGATTGGTCCTCGAACGCTTTTGTCTCAGGGACAGAATACCTACAATATACGCCCATTAATCTCAATCAATGCATACCCGGGTTGATCATACGATACCAGATCTAACCGAGGTGAGGTTGGTACAACGTCAACGCCTTTCTTAATTCTCCCACCTGGGCAAGTCCGCTGTCCGAGGTGACATGGAGGGGGATCTAGAAGGGGTAGGTAATCTTTGCATAGAGCCTCAGCTCAACCGAAACCAAGCCTAACTCAATGTATAAACATTTGAGATTCTAACATTTCAGAAATCAATTTTCCTGACTACAATACACCATAACAACTGTTGTCTGAGGGGCGTCGTGTGCCATCCTTGAAGTCGCACGGGCAGAGCTCAGCCTTGCATCATCCCTCGTCAATCCTGCTCGGCGTCTCCTCTCTTTCGCCGTTCCTCGCCGCTAGGTGGGACTATTTTGACATGGCTCCATCATGGGAAAATTTCGTACGGAATATACGCGGGCCAGTCGTAGCTAGCCAAGCGAGTTCATAAGTTAACACAAGCATGTGTCCTCACCCGAAGATTTTATTCGTTTGCTGTCATGATTAGATATATTTCCATTCAATTGCGCACGATGCTCCTCCTCTCTTTAAGCTGTCTCCGGCCCATCCACCAGCCTGAGCGCCGCGTGGCGCTTTGGTGCTTTCCGAGAACCTCAGTCGTGGCTTGGCTTGGCCCCATCTTCCCCAAACTAGTGGAACACTCCGCCACATCCGGTTGCCAGTAGAGTCGCGCTGATCGCTACACTGATATAATTACCCTATTCCCCCCCTTTCCTCAATTCTTCGACGTGAATCTCTTACAATCACCCACTGCTCGAAATCGGGAACAGCATCCGCGTCATGACGCTTACAAATCTGACGACCTATCCAGGAACGGTCTATCTTTTCATAAAACCTATCTAATACTCGTCAATCATTAAGCCGAGCATGCCGGTGGTGCCCATCGAGCTTCTACTTGACAAGTCCAGTCCGAGAGCATGGCCTGTGGCCCAATCCGAAAAGTCTTATTCACCGAACGAACCACTCACAACACAGCCTACCAACCTTCCCTTCTTCTCCTTCCTTTTTTCTACTGTGAGAAATGAAAGACCATACGAAATCTCGCCGGGGCTGTTTCCAGTGCAAGAAGCGCAAAGTCAAGGTTCGTCACTCGTGGATAAGAACCCACCGATATCTGTGCGGACCACTGATCCATCGGGTCGTAGTGTGACGAGACGTTACCATGCTGTAACCGATGCCAGCGTCGCCGCGAACACTGCTCGTATCTCGACCAGTTTGGCTCGGCCGAGTCATCCCCCTGCAGCTGCCCAGCCCGGCATCCGGTAGGCCGCAGATCCGATATTGGAGCCCCGCGCAGGTCCCTAGAGCCACTGTGCTACGGAATGGACTTGGAGCTCACTCATTTTTACTTGACTCACACATATAAAACCCTCTGGGTTAGGCAAGAGGCTCGTCTGCTTTGGCGTGACATCATTTTCCTCGATGCCATCATGTACCCGCCACTTCTCAGCGGCATTCTCGCGGTAGCAGCTATGCATAAAATCCTCACCTGCGGCGACCCTGACTCGGCTTATAAATCCATCGCATTGAGAAAGCAGACGGCTGCGCTAGAGGGTTTCGTGCCGCTCCTGAACTCTGTCACGAAGGAAACGGCGGAGATCGTGTATTCCTTCTCTCTTCTCGTATCCTACTGGGCATTTGCGTCGTTAAGGCTACCACTCGAGTTGAGTATACTCTCTACCACTGTGGATCTGGAGCTATCTCAAGATGCGAATTACTCCCTTCCGACGGGATCCATCCTAACCCAGTTCCTCGAACTCCTCAAGAGAGTGCGACCCACCCATGCTGTTCTTAATGAAACCCGTCCCCTAGTCCTCACTGGCAAGCTTTCACCTATGAGCAAGGTACCCGAAGACGGCGAGCTACCTGGCCTTGATGAAGATACCAAAAGCGCTCTGTCTGCGCTCGACCGGCATATCCACCCCCTTCCCAGATGCTTGTCCGAGTATCATGCTTCGATACCCCTCTTGAAGATGGATACCATGCACCGGATAGCCCTAAAGCCGGAATGGGGAGAGCTCATTGTCGCATGGCCGATCCGCCTGGCAAACGGGTTCATAGAAGAGGTGAAACTCCGGAACCACGTAGCGCTCACAATACTCGCCTATTGGGCTGTTGCCTTTCATACACTTGAGGATAGATGGTGGGCCAAGGGTTGGGGAATATCGTTGATATCGGAAATCTCCTCGATTGTTACGGGTCCTTGGGCTGAGTTGCTAGAGTGGCCGAGACGGCGTGTAGGTTTAGATGCTGGGTAAAGACACCTAGGGACTATTATACTTGGAAATTGGTTTGTAGCATAAAGGGATGACTCCCTACAGCCTCGTTAACCTATAGAGCTCGGGGCTTTAATCTATAACAGTTTACACAGATTCGAGGCGACAGAAAAACCTATAGCTCTGTGGATTCGACATGAATGCAAAGCGGTGCGCACAGAACAGTTCATTGAAATGGCCTGGAATATTTCAACGCGGAGCCAAGATCTCACGTCCTGTTATCAGGCTTTGTCGAGATAATGGACGCGCTAGAGGGCTCCACAGATGAGAGTTGAGTCCCTTCAGACTCAATGTAACCGGTTCGCATGTATGGGTAAAAGTAGCCGGGGTGGAATATGGTCAGGGCAGCCGAAGCCAGCGCAACCATTCTGCCAAGTTCATTTGTTAGCGAGGGAAAAACCATATCCAAAGAATCAAATAATGGGGCACTGTACAGTCCATCGAGAACAAGGAACTCAGTTTCGTTCCGCATTCTGGGATTCCCCCAGCCACCGACCATTTCGGGCAGCCTGAAGAAAAAGTTAGTTTCAAGGATCTCGGCCTGGATCGTCCCAAACGTACCGGTAAATGCACCGGACAAGAACAGCAGCGTAGGCAAAGACAACGCCTCCCTGGAATAGAACGGCCCTTATCCCCGCGCGCTTGGTCTTGGTATATGACTTGGCGGCATAGTTGCGATGGCGGCGGACGTTATAGTCGATAGCGAGGATACCGCATAGGATCATGGTAGCGACCTGGAAGGCGATGCCCGCAATAATAACATTATTGCCAGCCTCGAGCAGTTGCAGGTCATCCTTGGCGGAACCAGCGAGCCCACCGCCGGCTGCTTGCAGACAGATAGATCCAATATCGCAGCCGATGAATATCCAGGTGTATAAATTCGGCTTCAGGCGAGAGTGTTCGGGACCGTTCATGCGGATGAAATGCTTAATAGTCAAGTAAATACCGCCGGCAATGAAAGAAGGCCCAATGATTAAACAGACAATCTGGATTCTCATTCCCGAGTCGCTCCAAGGGTTGTCGTGCATTATTATTCGGCCGGCATAGCCGAGCATTTCGAGAAAGCACCCAGCTGCCATTGCGGCTGAAAACGAGTAGACCTTTTTCATAAAGCCCACGATGATCTGAGAGAAGAAGAGAACGGCGTAGACAGCGAGCAGCGCAGCGTTGGGCCCCAATGAAGGGTAGTATCCGTACGTGGTGGCCTCCACCGGGCAGTCGGGTGTCACCTCGACGCACGCAGCAAAACTGCGCGGCATGTTGACGATGCAGGCTTGCGCAAATTAAAATGAGGGTGAGGCAGCAGAAGAATTGGAAGAATTGAAACGGGTCACCGGGCTTCTGCGAGACGTGATAGAGATGGGGCATGCGCCGGCTCGGCCTCATCAAAACTAGTGATTGAAAGACGAAGAAATCAAAACTACGTCTACAAAATTGAAATGCCTTCCCCAGGGGATTCAGAAACTCTAAGTGTATATATATTTATACATGTTTTTTAAGGATCCTTGCATCGGTCATAAGCTCCTGTCAAACCGTCTTTCTTAGTATGACCCCGTCGGCACGTTCGGAGGGGCTCCGCGACTGCCAAGACTGAATGCGAGGAATCATCCCAAAACAGGACTAGTGTGCGAGCTTCGGATTTCTCGCTCTGGGGTTCAGGCAGACTCCATAGTTACTTCGTACATTATCTTCAGCCCCCAGCCAGGATACATGGCGCTTCACCCTGAAGGTCCACCTCTCTAGCCAACAAACTACGCTACAGTGGGGCCTGTACGCGTGGATTTGCAACTTAGGTAGTTTACGAGATGGTGGAACTCGGATCGTGTGTGGGTGGACTTTGATGATCTTCGATAGATCTACGACTCATGAATCTGGGCGGGAGTGGTTCCCAGTTCCCAGTTATTCTTCTTTTAGACGTGGAAAAGCTTTACTGCGGCTCTCCTTTTCCAGCTAATATTTACCCTCGGACTCGGAGGGAAGTTGTCTCCAGACAATTTACACATCCACTTTACGGACGGCAATAACGGGGCCACCTCTCGGTACCTGAACCACAGCCACGGCAGCCGTGCCTGGCTTCATCTGATCCTAGGCCATAGGAAGTGGCAGGACAACGTCGCCCCCAGTCCAGTCTCCAATCTTGAGTATATCCTGTACAGGGTTCTTGTTCTTCACTTTCTTGCCCTTGTTAGGCTCCTGTTTAATCTTGATCACCTCCTCTTGGATTAGATATACAACGACGAGGACCTCATGCATTTCGATTTCCAATTTGTCCGAGTCGATGCGGATTCCGGTATTATCGTTTGCGTCGAGATAAATGTGCCCTGGAGAAAGTTCCGTATTAGTGACGCCTACCATACGAAGAAGCATGTTTGCCCGGCACGGCACTCACAGTCCATCATCTAGTAAGCGACATCCCTCGCTCTCGGAATCACTCCGTCAATCTCAGTTTCCGTGCCCCCTCCTGATCCGCCGTCCGCAATGCCATTCACTACCACCGTGGGAGTGTACAATCTGTCCCGTCCCCATTTCTTAACGTAGTTCTTCTGACGGAGATGCGAAGGAATCCTTGACCAAGTGATCGAAGTACGTGACGTCGTACATGACCAGATGCACGTTAAAATCGTTCGTGGACTCGTGGATTCCAGGTATGACAGGAGGAAAAGACTCGCAGCCCTGCGCTTGAAACAGCTCTGCAAGTGCAAGAGGCTCGATTTTTAGAAAGCACGCGGCCGTATGCACATGATTCTTATCTTGGTCAAGAGTCATGTAGCAAGCCAAAGGGGGCGCCTTCTTGCGTTTGAAGAGCTTCAGCAGCGATTTCACGATACCTGCTTGACAACATCGAAATTGAGATTGTATCCTTCTGAAATTTCCATGCACGGGTACCATGCCCAGCTGCCATATAACGTCAGAGTTGAATCGCAGCGCCACCCAGCGAAGAGAGAAGAGAGAAGAGAGTATAAAGGGGGAATAAAGCGTGCACTTAGAAACCTGAGAATCGCGAAGAGCAGCCTCAGAATCAATAGCATCGTCCGAACAACGCTGCCACCCACAGGCGCACCAAAGTCCCCTTTCCATATTGATATTGGACCCCTTCTTTGTTAGCCTTACTTGATACAATTCGTCATGGGCATCCTACGAAGCACCCTATTAGCCCTTTCATGGCTTGCTTTTGCACATGGCAAAAGCTCTCGCTCTGGCCACGCACCCAAACCTTATTACCCTCCAACGGCAGACTACACCGATTTCATGATTCCCGTGTCCGTCGCTCCCGAGGCCCTTCAATTCGCTTTCCCGAAATGGGAGACTGACTACGATCTCGTCGATTTCCTGGCAGCTGCCACAACTCATCAAAACCCTGATACTCAGTCTCCCATTACCGGATCCGTTGTGGGGTAAGCTACCTACGAAGTCGCCGCTTCTTCCTGTTCGCTAAAGAACCTCAGTGCCAAGTCCAAGACGGTCCTCCTAGCCACACACGGCATTGGACAAGCGCGCTCCCATTGGAACTCGCCGTTCCGTCCGGAAGAGTACAATTTTGTCCAATTCGCCGTCGACCAGGGATATTCCGTGTTCTTCTACGACCGGCTGGGCCAGGGATCGAGCCAAAAGATCCCCGGGTTTGTCAACCAAATCAACATCCATGTGGACATTTTGAAAGAGCTGTAGAAAATGGTGAGGAGCGGCGAGTATACTGAGGCAATCGGGAAACCAGAAAAGCTGGCGTTGATGGGCTTCAGTTTCGGAAGTTACATCATTCATGCGGCCGTCGCCTCAAGCCCGGAGATCGCGGATGCTGTGGTCTTGACCGCTATCGGATTCAATATCACGGGCATTTATCTCAATGGTCTGGTCAGGAGCTTCGTTCCGCGAATCGCAAAGCTACAAAATAAGAAATATGGGAAATGGGATAACGGATACCTGATCTGGGTGGACAAGTTCGCGCAGGTTAATACGTGAGTGTGTTTCTTTGGGAAGCGGAATGATTGAGTCCAAGCTCACACCAAGACGCAGGTACTTCAAGTAGCCCTTCTACGACGCCGAAACCGCCGACTTTGCTGAGGAAGCGAAGCAACCTTTCGGCTTTGCCGAGTTTTACGCGTTCCCTCTTGGCAATGGGGGTAACTACGGTAAGTTGGGAAATAGCTGATTTTTGTCCTACTCATCCTCCTCGCTGTTGCCAGACTCACTGACAATGTTTTCCGTGAGCAGATGCTAGCAACTTCACAGGACCAGCCCTTGCCATCACAGGAAGGGATGACTACATCGTATGCGACGGCAAATGCGATGGCATCTTTGATGAACCGGCTCGAACTTTTTACAAGAACGCGCAGCCATTTGTGCCCTATTTGCATCCGGATGCCAGCCACAACTTCAATTTCCATCATAATGCGACGGAAGCATACAAGGTCATCACCGACTTCTTGGCGGGGAATCTAAAGTAAACGTTGAGATGGTAGACGCGTCACTAGTCCGCCATATTATTATCCCCATCGTGGACGGATGATAATTATCGCATTGGAGATTCGAGGGCAATGGCTCCATTTCACTTCTAGATCAGGATACTTTAATCCAGTTTATTTATTAGTTATTTTCATCCAGGCTAAACTAAAATAACCATCTTTTCTCCTAATCTATGTACGTGTGAGGGATGCCATGGAGCAGCTGCGAGGGAGTGGAACTCTACACCTGGAACAGCCAGTAGTGTCTCATCTTCAGGGAAAGACTGTCAGGATTACCTTCAGTAACAAGACATCCCATGCACTTCACTGCAGTATTGGGGAGACGGGAAGTGGGAAACTATATACATAAGATATACATATCATACAAATTAGACGACAGGTGGGTCTATCGGCGGCCGGTGGTCTCTAAAGATGGAGATTGATCGAGAGGGAGAAGAGGGAGAAGTGGGAGAAGAGGCTTGGAATACGCAGCTATTAATTGACCAAATTTATACGGATACTAAAATAAGACGGCCTTTTAGTGGACTTGGCTGATTTATCCAAGGAAAAATCAAAGTTCATCCTTGCCGGGACCTTCGTGCGTCTTGACAGGGCAAATCCGACCCTCGCCATCAGCTTCCCATGCCTCACTACCCACACCCGTCGTAACGTAGAATAAGCCTTCGGGATCATACCTCTCCTTTACGGCAAGCAACTTCTCGTAATTTTCTCCGTAAAACTGACGCTGCCAGTCCTTCTGTTGGAAGTTGCCTTCATTCGAATATGTTCCCGAACCAGGCGTCGCGGCTTCGAGAGCTGGCATGATGACGTCGGCGACTTCATCTTGGTACGTGGCCATCTCAGTGTACGGTTTCGTCCAGTCCCAGGGAGCCATAACCATACAATGTGCTAGGGCCTCCTGCCAGGCTGGGAGGACGGCATTTCCTGGTGTCGCCGCCCGCGAGGCCAAGCTCGCGTCGAAACCTAGGCAGCCCAGATAAAAGCGACCGCTTTCAACGCTGCTACGTAAGGCGTGATGAATGGCCTCAGAGCCGTCAGCCATATCACGCCGCGGTATCAACCTGCTCGTGATCATGGCAGATATGGGGAATGCGCCATATGACAAGGGGCCGAAATGTGCCGCGTAGAAATCAAAGTAGCTGGCGAATTGACTAGGTACCCATACGTACTCAATACCTCTGCGTTGTAGGTCGGCAAGGAATGAAACCATATCAGGCGGGCCGTGAAAGGAGGGGAAAGCAAGGATATATTGAAGACGTTCTTGGTGATCTGGTACAGGACTGAGGCACCCGTGCCGTCGACAAGGCTTGGAAGCTTGTCGTGGAATGCACTCACAGCATCCCAAAAAGTGTCCGGCCCGATCGAGGAGTCGTTGAAAGACAGGAAACCTCCGCTAACTGGCCCATCCACATGCACCTTGACAGTCATGGACAAGACCACGCCGAAGCTGCCGCCGCCTCCCCCTGAGAGCGCCCAATAGAGATCCGTATGCTGCGATGGAGTGGCAATAAGGTGTCGACCATCTGCTGTGACAGCCTCCCATTCCAGGACATTGTCGGCACTGAGCCCGTAGAGGCCGCTCAAACTGGAGTGTCCTCCACCTTGAGTGTAGCCGCCAACAATACCAACGCTCGGGCAACCGCCGCTAACAACACGGTATCCGTATTGATGCGCGGCCACGGCCGCTTCTCCTGATAGCACGCCAGCGCCCAACTTCATCGCTGGGCCCTCGTACTCGAGGCTCTTATAGTCTGATATGACTTTGATAGATTTAAGGTTGTGAGTCCAAAGCGCGAGCCCGCCCCGACCATGAGACCTACCCAAGAGACTAGGACGGAAAGTTAGTATTGATTAAACAAATCCACAGAGAAACAAAATTCAATATCACTAACTCATGAACTCATGGCCGGTATTCTTGATTACTAGTCGAACATTATGTTCTCTGGCAAATTTAATACCGGTGACTACATCTGCGGCGCTGCTAACGTTGATTGAGTACCGCACGTAGTCTCCCAGCTCACAGGGGGTCGAGCGTGGTGTAAAAGGAGTGCAGAAGTCTTTCTGGAAGAATCCATTCATGAGTCCTCCAGCATCATGGATGCCTGTGTCTTGTCAGCAGTCGCGGTCGCGGTTATGGTTGAAGGCAAACAGTGTTTGGTTAGGAACCTACTGCGTCTGAGCTAAGTTCCACTGTTCTTTCTTGGCCAAGCAGGCGGCTTCGTCGTAGTTTGGGTCGTGGCAAGGGGACGCAGCGGGAACCGTCGCCACGAGCCTCCCGAGTACCGTTTTGTTTAATTGGTTCCAAGCCTGCTCGCTTGGCCAACCTCGGTCACCAGGAACGACGCGGCACACCTGGTGGCAGAACACTGCCGTGGCTTGGAGGCAGAGAAAAATTGAGCGGATTAAGACCATGATTCCGTTTCCCAGAACAAAGAAGGAAGGAAAAAAAACACTCCCAGATTTTGGTGTGAAAGGATGGGTGGTGAGAATTGACTAGAGGGTGGGAACACCTGGATATGAAGTATCTCTCCGAGACTGGTCAACGTTCTCCATGATCGACGACAGTGTATTGGTCAATACACGAGTAGGATCATAATATTGGTCGGGACTCGGAACGTCCGCTGCTCCGCCTTTGTCCGGTTCCAAGGACAGAATCCAGCTGCAGTGCATGCTGATGAATTGAGCTGTCATCTCAGCTGTGTCTTTCGGCGGAGCATGGAGGCCTAACTCCACCGTCACCCAGGGATGTGCCCATTAATGCGGGCTGCAGGGTGAACGCTTAAATCTGACAGACCCTCTCCATCAATCCCATCTGGGCATGCCAGTGGGATAAGCAACGCATCCTGTCAAAGCCTATGTCGCAAAAGGACCGCCGAAACTCAGGCGAGAACTCTTGACTTAGGCAAGTCGAGCCCCGATGGTGACAGCCGACGCATTTGCTATCGGTACCCGAGGGAAAGAGACAACGCGTTTTCCGCCTTTTACCTGCGATTGATCCCCTCAAGTTATGCTTTGGACGAAGGGGATATAGCAGCCCAGGCCACCTACATTCTATTCAGCTGTGAGTGCCCTGTCGCGGGGCCCTCCTGTTTTTCGACACTCCGGTCGCAGTATTCATGGTATTGTCTTTTCGTCGAACCGTCCAAGTTTCACAGCTTTAAGTTAATTGCGGAGGTGAAGACAGAGGTGCCGTGGTGCGCGGTGCTCGAAAGTCACGTCTCCCCAAAGACAATGGAGCGGCCAATTTGATAGCTCCTGGATTTATTACCCCGCCTTGTCTCTCGGTACCTGGGGACCTGGATCATTGCTCCCTCTCGTTCTCCCATTGTAAGACTGCACCGTTTCAAACGACGTAAGCTGACAGTAGGATTCGGCTTTATGTCAGTCTCACCAGTTCCAGCTCTGGTTGGGGCCTCCGAACCTCGGCCGGGCCTTAATACCTCAAACTGGTCATTGGCCAGGACTAGCCCAGTCGCGTAATTGAGCTATGGACCCATGCAGGGGTGCCCTGGTGAGTCTTCTCTCGGAAACGGGATGTACGGCGGAAGAGGCTCTCCGTTTCGCTTTTCATGTCGGGAAAGCCGAGATCCTTAGTTTTCGAGGAGATATGGCCATAAAGCACACGATAGAATGGGGATACATGTGTGCTCGTGGGCACATATAAACGTCTGAGGAAGTTCTGTCTCAGGAGTCTCATCTCTGCTAAAATAGGTTAATAACAATTTCGTCCTCATCTCGAACTCATCGAACCTCTCTTCCATCTGCACTACGATTATGACGGGCCAGTTTCCACAGTTCGCAAGCCTTCCCGGAGAATTGCAGAGCCATATTTGGTAAGCCAGTTACTCCGGATCTAAGATGCATGTTTTCCATGTGTGTATATCCAGGGAACGCATTGATCGAGCCTTCCGCGGTCTTCAATGAATATAAGCACTCACAAGTTCGAGCTCTACAACAAATACAAATCAAAGATATTCCTCGACGTTGTACAGCCAAGCGCAGCGACTAGCTCGACGGACGGTCTCGGTGGCTTAACAACAATATTCAGCCGTGATCCTTCTATATATTTGTTCCTCCAATCAGTTGCTGCAGTTGTGACGAAGCCTCGAATGTCACTAAGAGGAACACACCCAAGCCACAAGATATCAACATGGTTTATCTACCTGGCCAGAATCAATGGGTTCAGTACAACAACTCGATTGATGTCTTGGCTTTAAACTTTGGCGCGCCAAGTGAAGTACCAAAGTGTTCACCAAACGGCACCTGCCTTAACCATACACCGGACCACACTAAGTCTCTTTCCGGTGGCATTTCGGATGTTCTCGAGGCTATATGGTGTGATGAACTGGCGGAGACACTGCACCAAGCAAAGCGAATTGCGCTTAACGTTGACGAAATCCGGTCCCCTTACGCGGCACGGAATACTACCACCGAGGAAATGACCTATTTGGCGTGTTATCTCCAGAAGGACCTCAAAGTTCTCTATCTCATCGATTATTGCGTTGGCCGGTGCAAACTATGCTCCAAGGGCGTATTGGAGGCGGCGGATCTTCAGCAAACGCCGGCTCTCGGAGGCAACAACTCGGCAGCTATGTTTGGCTCACATGATACAACTTCGAGGTCACCAGATATCATTGCAGGCGTTGGGTGCTTTTAGAGGGAGATTTTTCACCCTGAACTTCTCGGTTGGTACGAAGAGCACCCCGCCCGAATTCTCGTCCAAGCGCTTGACGAGGCTATAAGGAGTATACAAAGTCCAACCGGGCCGTATCGTGGCATGGGGATACTGGTATGCCGGGACGAGCCAATGGGGGGAGTGGAAACGCCGATAGTCACTAGTCACTCCTCTAATAATCCCCAGCACCCACCGGCTCAGGACGCATAGGCGCAATGCCAATGATGCGAGTGACGGAGGAAAGTTCACATTGCTACACTGAGGATCTCCCTGTCCCTGTTCCACTTGTCGTCGTACGCTAACGAGGTAGTTTTGAGATGGGTGATAGCGGACTTGGTGGAAAAGGATTTTACCACAGCGAGTAGAACCAAAACTAGACAAACTGCGAAATTTTCCATTGTGGAGGTTGCAAGCTTATATACTCGCTCCTCGCCGGGGCTTCCCATCGCGTAAGGGTTCAACTCTAGATTGGCCCGATTTGCAGTTTTACCGCGAGAATCGTACATCAGGAGATCCGAGGAAGGGAATGATTAGTAGATCGCTAGGTCCATTTTATTTTGGAGAACAGTCAGAGTTTACACAAAAGTGCCATTATCAAAGCCTGGCTAGAGTGGTGAACCGGGGTGAATCACAGTTAAGAGCCCCAGTGCCTCAGAAATCGCTCCTCTGGCGAATCCGGCTTATTCCGTACGAAGTAGACGTCAAAACGGGACGGAAACGGAATCAGAAGAGAACCTCCCCCCCCCCCCCCAAAAAAACCCAAGTAACCTGACCAATAGACAAGAGACATGGGACCCCACAGCCCGATACGGTTTAAACCAGTCCATGTCCATGCCTGTGAGGGTGCTGACGTGATAACAGGGATCGCCAGACATTCCGCAGGATAACGCCCTACAGAGAAATGTGAAAAGCTACAGTAGTAATAATACACTTCGTACAACCCGCTTGTTACCATTTATGCTTAATGAAACTTCGCCTCTGTGATTTCTCTCACTTGCGCACGATCTCGCACAATAACAGTTCTCCGTCCTTGTCGCAGATAGCGAAGTCTCCTCATGCTGCTGAGCCGCGGTAACGCACCAGACCTACAATCCTCGAGGCTTCAGCGACACTCGCTACATACCCTACGCGACCTCGTTTGACGAACGAGACGACTTGAAAGAGAGCAAATACGAATGCAGCTTTAGCGCTCTTCCACTACCACCATCGCTACCAGCCTCCATCCATCAGTTGTCTCGAGGGCGCGTTTGTCACCTTTTGTGGTGAAAATGAATGGAAGTTCGCGGCACACGGCATGCAAACACTGTCGCGATCGCAAGGTGCGGTGTGACGGGGAACAACCGTCATGTCAGAAGTGCCGGAGGGCTGGGGAGGAGTGCATCTACCTCCCCACCCAACGGCCCAGCAGAGCTGATCTCACCCAAACCGTTGAGGCACTGCAAAAGCGCCTGTGTACGAAGATGCCCAATCATCCCTCACCCCTTCCCTCACCCCTTCCCTCTGAGTCTCTCCCTTCTCATACCACCCCTTCGTTTTGAGGCCGAGGCGAACGCCGAAGAAAGTTGCTGACATTTGGGACTCGCACGTATGCGAGTACAAAAATAAAAATGCATAGACGAAGCAGAAGCCCAAATTTCGAGGATGGCCCAGGCGAACAACAATTCCGCCACCGCTGCCGTCGTGACGCCCCGATCGCCGCCCACATACAACGCCACTGCGGCGTGCCCATCGAACGCCGACTTCTCGGCTCCTGCAGCATTCCACTGTCCTCTCCCTCCCTTCGCGTCATCGACATCTAACGGTGTTCCCCCCTCGACTCAATCCGGCGGTTACCCGTCCCTAAATTACCACGCGCACAACCCCACGTCTCCCGGCCCGTTGAACAACGACTTCCTGGCTTCTTTACAGTCGATCGGCAGCCCGCGCCCAACAGTCGAAAGAGGCGACCCGATGCGCCTGGGTGGTGACGAAGACGTAGGAAACCACAGTAGCAACGGAGAGGGAGAATTCGCCCGCTTCCAAGCCGAGAGTCAAAGCCAACATAGCCAGGGATACATCCATGTCGATGTAACCGCCTTATCGTCGCCGGGTGATAGCACCGCAAATCGGTCTTCCTCTACGACACACGACCCGGCGACGGCGGCAGTAGCTCAGGGAGCCAAAACAAACGACGACATTGGCAACGCCATCGCTATACAACTGGCCGCGTTCTCCTCAGCGGTGTTTCACAGCCAAGCCGAGATCGCAGGCATGTCTTTAGCGGTAGCAGAATACATCGCCTGGATGCGCAAGGTCCCCGCTGGTAACTCCCCGCCCAACACGAGCCTAGTCTACGTCAATGTACTCGAAGCCGTCGAGAACCGCCTCCGCGAGATCCGCGAAATCGCCCAGACGAGACCCCACGCTGCTTTCCGCGAAATGACGGGCGCGCTGCAGGCCCTCGGTCCTGCTGGTAGCTCTGTGTGCAATAACTTGGGGGACTTGGAGGAAGAGTTCCAGAAGAGGTCGGTTGATGTGGCGAATTTCTTCCAGACGCGGTATAACGCCTGCGCGTTGCTCTCAGAGCAGGCCCAGAATGTGCCGCATGCACCCGCAGAGAGGAGGGAATCTACTACCCAGTCTATCAATGGCCAGCAGCGCTAAGGTTCCTTATCGGTGGGCCTAGGCGCCGGATTAACTGGCTGAGTAGAGGAGAAGGGGCTAGAGATATTGGAGTAGGGGCCATTTGCAAAACTCGAGCGATATCCCTGGCGGCGACTTGTGGCATGTAATTATTGATGTTGCCTGTACCTGAGTACTTCATCGTTCAAAGTGGAAGCTGTGTCAAAGACGGAATGGATGGAGGATGTGTAGTATGCATGAAGAATGCTCACGATGGTGAAAACGAAGCAACCGATAGGATACATTATTTCCTCCTTCCCGAGAAGTTTAACCCCAGTGAGAAGAAAAAATGGCTGATGTCGACTCGGGGCAACCATACCCTCGGCGTCTGCAACCCTTCCTCCAGTCACACATGTGTCCCTCGTCGGAGACGAGGATAAGCCAGCACGCCCTAGATCGAGCCGCATATGCCGCTTTCGTGCAGGCATTGTGTTAATGCTAACGGCTGATCGCTTCACTTGTCCGGTTTGTCCCTGAGATGGTGGGATACCAGGGAGCTATTCATCCGTCTTAACCTCCGTTTACTCGGGGTCTGGGATTAGTAGTCCATCCACATTCCACACATAGTCTAACCTGTTCGGCCCCCGCCTTCTAGGAACACTCTATAAGATGGCGGATATGACATGCAGGATGCATCTAGAAAGAAAATCTTGAAAAGGACACGACTGCCGGATACGGAACACCGCAGGACGTTGCCATTCGTAGTTTTTTCAAAACCCGTACATATATGGCTTGCTGTGTGTTGTGAAACTAATGTGCGTAACCCAAGGCACGGTTTGCCCGGACCGGAACAATGAAGAATCGTTCCTGCGCTTAACAGGAGCTGCGGTCCGAGCCGCTCCGGCTACGTTCCGATATGGTCGCCGGATACAGCAACGGTACCACCAACGTACGACTGTGGTTCACCCACTATATAACTGAGGTGGCAGAGCACGACCAAATCTGTCCAGCTAGCGTAGAATGTCAAAGTTGCCCTTATTTATGCTCCGTTATCTGCACCCGGCTTATGCTCTCGGTGAGATTGCTCATCTTGTTCTCTTTCCTCGTGAGCCCGGACACCATCATGACGGCGATAAGTTGTTGGGCGATGATGAGATCCTGCTTTATCAGGGACTCGGCGTAACATTAGTAGGTAAAAGATAATCGATACAGAGGGGCTGGGTATTGGTCTGCTTCCAATTCGAGAGCCCACAGACATCAAAGGACATGTGATCTTGATTCCGGGAGAATTTGCGGCAAGGCCAAGACGAATCATGGAAATTCTCCCCCTCGTTATTACCAGATTCCAGACCGAGAACAAAAGCTTTGTGGAGTGACCGCAGCTGATGGCAAGTGTTCAGAATTACTTCATTTCCCCAACCCAATAATCTGTCACTGGAATGAGCCGATTGGTAGCACGTGCTTTCCATCCTTGATTTGATTGGGCAAGTTTCTAAATCCCGAAGAAACTTTGATATGTCACCATTTCTTGGTCAGGAAACCAGATAAATAAGAGCGGGCATTTCCTCGACTTGAGCTTCAGAGTTTTGATTCAAGACTCAATTAACTGGGCGACATCAATTTGATGTTTCTTTGCGCTGTCACACTTTGGCATGCACCCAAGCCTAGAGATAGATAAACTCGTAAATTAATAGAAGAATTAAACCCCTAAATACACCCGTCGAAATGGGTGTCAAAACGAACTGGTTCAGCTGGTCTCCAGCAGACATGAGCGAGAGATTCTGGAACACAATCCGCCAGAATTACTATCTCGGCTTCACGTCTTTTGGAGGACCTCCGGTCCACTTCAAGATCGTGAGTGTGCCTGCCGTTGGTATTCCTTTCCTCGCCAACCGCGGGAAGAGACGCCATGGACCCCCACAGACCTGCAGCTCCCGCCGCTATGGTTGCCGCTAACCGAGCTCCGATTTCAGTTCCGTGACAAGTTTGTAACCAAGCTGAAATGGATCGACGAGCAAGTGGTAAGACGACGGTTCTCTCCTACAGAGGGGATATGGCGGAATATTGACAGCATGAACAGTACCAGGAACTCTTCAGCGTTTGCCAGGCCTTTTCAGGCCCTGGCAGCACCAAGATGCATTACTGCATCAACCTCATCCATGACGGCTTTCTCCCGGCCTTCCTAGGATTTCTCATGTGGAGGTAGGTTCCTCAGCACAACGCGGACATGCCGCTTTTTGAGCTAACCCGGACGAACCACGTTCAGCTTGCCCGGCGCATTGGCAATGTACGGCCTCTCCATCGGCGTGTCGAACATCGGTGACTCCCTCCCGCGACCTGCCTATGCCCTCCTCTCTGGCCTGAACGCTTCGACCGTCGGAATCATCGCCCTTGCCGCCGTCCAGCTGTCCGAAAAAGCCATCACTGACAAACTAACCCGGATTCTCGTATTTCTCGGCGCCGCCGCTGGAATTCTGTACAACGCGCTGTGGTATTTCCCGGTCCTCATGTTCCTCGCCGGAATCGCCACCATCATCCATGATTTCCGATGGCTTCACGGGCCCGTCATCGCGATCGTTACCTGGGTTCGCAATCTCCGCAAACGCAGCCGACCCGCCGAGGAAGAAAACATGGAAATGACGCAAGACAGCCAAGCCAACGGGAAGAATCAGGCTTCTGAGACGCAAGACCAACAAAATAAAGAGCCTTCCTCCGCCGAACGAGAACCCCGCGTAGTTCCTCAAGAGCGCATTCTCAATTTTTCGTGGCAATTTGGCGTTGGCTTAATCGTCTTCTTCTTCCTCACCTTCATCGCAATCATGGTATTGCGCGGTGTTCTTCCCGGCAAGCCTCTCCTGTTCAGCTTCTTCGCCAACATGTACCTCGCCGGAACCATCATTTTTGGCGGTGGTCCCGTCGTTATTCCCCTCCTCCGTGAATATGTCGTCGCGGAGAACTGGGTTAGTGCTCGAGATTTCCTGATCGGACTCGCCATTCAGCAAAGCTTCCCGGGTCCGAACTTCAACTTTGCCGTATATCTCGGGTCCCTGACTGCCATCAACGGAGGATACAACTCAGCCCTCGGAGCGCTATTGGGTTTCATTGGAATCTTTGCCCCCGGTCTCATCACGGTACATGGAACCATGGGTGTTTGGAGCGCCATTCGCGGTCTTAGATGGGTCAAGTCCATGCTGCGAGGCGTAAATGCTGCGGCTGTTGGTCTCATCTATACCGCTGTTTATCGCTTGTGGCAGATCGGATACATGGACGAAGGATATCAACAGGGCACTAGCCTTGCCTTGGAGCCATGGATGGTTGTCATCACGGCGACGAGCTATGTCGGTGGTTACTGGTTTGGTGTGAGCCCTCCGGTCGCCATTATCGCCGGCGCCGTGATGGGTCTGATTTGGTATGGTGTTGTTTCGGGATAGTTGGCTGGAGGTAGAGACTGTTGATTCGTTTCGAAGCATATCTCTCATTAGCCCTTTAGGCATGGAAGGATGAGATAGGACATAATATGGGGGACTGTGTTTATTCGCTTCACTTCGTCTTCATACTTTTTTTCCTCTCTTTTTTTGGACGGGATACCCGTCGTAAACGGGCTGCCTGGCGCTCTTGCTTTGATAACAGGATAAAATTGAATGCAGGTCAATCGAATTCGCTTTTTATTGCTGGACCGATTGTGAGCTTTAATAACTCCATATTCTCGCACAAGTCTTGCTGGAAGAGTGACGTTATTAACCCTACAAGATGGGAAGTGACACCCTGCCACAGCGGGATTTATTGCTTCGAATTGTCCAGCATTGATGGAGTGCGTCTCGGAATGGATCGTGCGTTAACGCTTTATCAGGATTGCAGAACCTTCAGGATCCCCGTACAATTTTGTTTTTCAGCCTGAATGAAGAATCTTACTGAGACCCTCCATAAATATACGTGAGGGAAGAGCCTCCCTCTGCTCGACCTTTGTCTATATTATTTGAGATCGTCTAACTACGAACATCTCGATATCGCTTTGAAAATATATTTAACCGTCGTTCACGATCCTCCATTAAACCCCATTCGAACTTCCACACCCCTGACATCGTCATCTGCAGTCACCGTAATCCTATCACTGAGTTGCGCCACCTGTGAATCGGCCATTCTCTCATCGTCGTATATCGCCCAACCCGTACCTGAGCCAAATGCCCAAGCGGCAGCGATTTGGTAATATATGCTGAACTGGGCGTCCACAATGGTCTGCGGATGCCGCTTCTTGGTTGCTGGCGCGCCGACGACATTATAGCATGCAGGCGAAAGTTTTGACGCCCATGTTCTCTGGCAGGAGCACTCTTCTCTCTTCTACTGAGACTTTTGCGGCGATGTCAATCGCTGTATGTGTCACTCGGCAGGCTGGGAATGGCTTAAGAGCCGTGGATGTGAACACCCAAGTAGACCCCAGGCCAGAACATAAATCCGACAGATTTGCGTTCTCGGAATACGCATGCGAAAAGCCGACAAGCCACCTCGTAACCAACAGCTAGTGCAAGTAACAGGCGCTTCCCTGTCACCCCGGAACTTTCTGCCTCCGCAAGGGCAGCGGGTATGATAGCTGCTCCGGGGTGGAGGACGGCCTCGGCCATGGTATCGTCAAAGTCAAAGGTATGTGCAAAGGCGCCGTTCAGGAGCGCGGCATACTGGGGAGTAAATGACATCCCCTCTGGGTAGACGGTGTTTTGGCCTGTAGTTCCCACAATCTATCTGATGGGCCTGCAGGAATGTGTTACTGGATTCTCCTCTTTGCGCGGCGCCAGCGGCAACGCCAATATGATCGATGAGGTCCGATAATTTCGGAACAAGTCCTGACAGGCATGAGTCGAATGTAGTATTAGCACAAATTCGCAAAACGCTTCGGTGATATTTTCTGCGTCAAGCTGAGCGGTTGGAGCAGTCGACATCTGGACGATAGACTCAGTAGCGTCCGGAAGGTCTGTTTTAAGCTCGCGAACAAGCTCGTCGGGAATGTGGACACTACCGGTCATGATCCACCTAGCCGTCCTGATGAAGGAAAGGGTACGGAATACAGGCGTTTCCTTGTTACCTTGTCCCCCCTCGACGATTACGTCGACGGGCATGACTCCTAACGGGTGGTGAGTCCTGAATGTCGAGCCTGAGAGTGCGTCACCCTTTAATAAACAGTGGATGACTGAGTACATGACACAGATGGCTTTCGCGGGGGTAGGAACGCGGTTATGTTGGGGTTGGGCGAACTTCGGCGAACTTCGGCAAGCCCATCGACTTTGCACTAGTTGGTAAAGCTCCAGCTTCTTAGCAAAGCTAATCATCCACTCATCCGCTGACCATTAGAAAGGTTTAGTGCCGAAGCTACTTGGAGGTGTCCCAGTTTCTTTCTCAGTGTCAATTCATGCAAGAGTCACTGCTCTCGCCCTGCTCTGACTGGGCCGAGACGGACGAGGGTGCCAAGGGCTATTGATATTACATTACGCCTACGCTATCAGAATTTACCTGGGGTAATACACCATAACACACACTCTTATTGTACACTGCTACACTAGATTTCCTGTGAAGGTTCTCGGTGTCCAATTTAATTCAGCGAAATCGAAGTTCGCCGCCCAGTCATAGTCAGGGAACGGTTCATCGGGAAATATCATCATATCGTTGATAGCGTCTGCGCCTAAGAAGCCCTCACTTCGCGTTTGTGGCTCACCAGGACTGCCCTCAACGGCACGAAGCGTGCCTGTTGTGTTTTCTACTGCAATGTATTCTATTAGCATTTAATCCTAGATAATAAGTGGAATGGGCCTTCACACCTCTCGTTGTAGAATCAGGCCCGTCATCGCCGTATGGGCTTGGTTGGCCGCCAAATTCCTCTCGCCACCACCAGAAGCAATCAAAAACCACGCTCATAGCAAGCCGGCTGCGAATCCTACTCCGCAGACCATCCACTTTACCGTTGGCGTATGTAAATATGTTCTTGCTTGTCCATAACTGGCTCAGCAGTGTAGTTCCACGAGCTCCTAAGTCATCGCTTTGAAGCGTGGCTCGACGGGTGAAGTGTATTGCCGAAAAGTACGCCTGCTCGGCGGCTTCTCTATCGACGTGATCTAAGAGAGAGCTTCGCACAATTTTTAGGATAGTGAATGCTGCGAGGGTAATGCACCTGTCGATAAAAACGGGGCACACATCTACAAATCCACTCCGCTGATCTTCGGCCATGACTGCTTCAATTACCGAGCACGCCTTGGTATGCAACCGCAACAGACCAGCTTGGTTTGGAAAGTCGGAACGTTCGAGCATGTAGTACGCCAGGAGATGAAGCTGGCAACACATCACGTAAATGGTACCTGTAAGACTTTAGCGGAGAGATCTGCCGACCTAGGATTCCGGGTGACATACCGATCGTGCTACGAGACTGGCCTAGCAAATCTGAAAACTGAGCATCGAAAACGCTAATAAATGGACTTAGCGCGTTGGGACGAGACATGGCCGCCTTGTCCTCAAGAGTCTTGCTGATAGTTATGGTTGAAGCCATCATCACTTCATGCACCCTCCACCGGAGCTTCAAATCCTCAGGAAATTCGGAGAGCGCCGCGTCCGCGTCGAATCCAAATGCCACAGAACTGGTCAATACAAGAGGAGGTATGCCTTCACGTAAGCTCGTGCTATAAAGGAATATTAGTGAAATACTTAAGAGGGGGTATAAGTCGAAAAAAAACGCCAACCTGTGACATATCATGATACAGTGAATCCAAAGGCGCGCTCGAGAGAGGTTTTGTGATCGGCCCGAATCAACCTTCGTCCGAGCGAAATCCTGACCCGAGTGAGTTACATGTAGGCCAATCTGCATAGCGAGATGTAAGGCAGCACCACTTAGAATATGACTGATATCCTTGTGCATCGTATTGATCGGGACGGGCCAGACACAAAGGATGAGGAGGCCTTGTATTGTTTGTATCGGATTCGACCGGCTTTCCAACGACCTCAACGCGAGGGAATTGATGCGCGGAGCAAGCATACTCAGCAACGTGGGATCTCTCTCGTATCGCCTGCTGCCGACGAAAACGATGGCCCAAAAGAGAAAAGGAGACAGGTCATAGAACTGGTTTGGGCTAAGCGAATAGTCCAAAATTGGCAAATGCGGCAAGTAACGTTGGAAGAATCTGTAGGCTACTGTCAGCGAACGATTCAAGTTCCAGAATCTTCGAACATTGTAAGCAAGTGCGCCTATTGAGACGTACATAGAAAAACAATCCCGGATTTTCCGAGCATCGAAATCTTGACCATCCAAGCTTCTCGAACAGCAGCAGTCCCCGTCAGAAGATGCTGGGGACACATAATGGCTTTCGGACGGTGAGATGCCAAACGTTCTAGTCATGGATGTTGAGCCGAGGGGTATATTTGTGATCAGCGGCGTATCTACCGCGTTTCCTTCGGGAGCTTGAGGTTCGGATGATTCAGCCAATATGGACACAAGTTCGACAGTGTCGTTTTGTTTCAGCCGATCTAGTTCGCGCTGGAGCTGTGCTTTCGTTTGTCGGACATGGGAATTTGATGAGAGAACACATGCGAGCCCCATCCGGCGGCACCGTGAACAAGTGTCGGGTGGCTCTGCGTCACAGCGTATCTAGTCGAGTTAGTATGGTCGATCCGGAATCACGTTTTTCGAAGCTGTTTACCTTTTGTTGCCGGCATTCTTTACATGCTTTCCGTCTCCGCTCCGGAGGCATCCTGCGTTGCACCTATCGCCGGGTAAAATGTTCCCGGCTTACACGATATGGAAAGGCCAGCTCCAATTGCCCTATAAGGCCGTCGGATACTACTCAGAAGAGCAAATAAATGTTCTGAAAAGGGTGGGCTTGACCGTGGTAAAAGTTGGGTCGCGGAAGCAAGCAATAAGGAAATTAAATTGGGGAAAGGTCTTACCCCGCATGCAGCAATTCCACCGGCTCTGGGGTACAGAGAAGATGAAGATGGGTGAACCAATTCGGCTTAGCTTCCTTTGCAGCTGGTACGATCAGCACGCTTTGTAACAAGCTTCGGCCTACTTTAGCGAATGAGGTCCGTACATTCGGTCCCGAGGAAAGCTTGAGAGGATGAACCGAGCCTAGGTATCAGGTAGGGACTCGATTCTCGGATTTGCTGGATGAACGTGAATGAACGATGAGATACGGTGTACTCCTCCAGTTTACAGCTCAAACTGATTGCTCCTTTCTTGCTTTAATTACCGTTGTTGAGTGTTGAGTATCATTCGTGAATATAACAACTACGACGTTACCACTCGAGCAATTTCCCCGATGAGCAGCCACCTCCCTTTATACCGTTTCCGGCTCCCGAGTTATGTCGGCTAGAACACAATCCTTGGAAGAGATCTTTCCCAAACTTCATAAAGGCAGGCGTTATTCCCCCCAAGCCTATCAACTCCTTCTCAATCTTGCTCAATCCAAAGGCGAACTCCTTCTCGCCCACAATAACGGTGTTCTTACGTAAATCCACAGATATAGCGACTCCGTCCTGCGCGGCTTCAAAAAACTCGTCGCTATTGATCGTTATTCCAAGTAAACCGAGGTTTGGCTGGTTCCGGCTATAAATGAAGGCGAACGACTTTGCGATAACGCACCGAACTCCGCACCCTACTCACGATGTCAGTTATGATCTGGATCCTGCTTGCCCTTAGTTTACCTACCAAGAAGGGCCGAGACCGCTTGCTCTCGGGAGGAGCCACAACCAAAGCCCTTGCCAGCCACAACGATATCAAATCCTTGTGCTACTCGAGACCTGAAACCGGGATTTGTGAATTCGAGACAGTGACTTCCCAACTCGTCGTCCGTTCTTGAACTAACAAGATATTGTGCTGGTGCAAGCTGTTTAACTGCGTTAGGACAATTGCTTCGTTTCCAAGGTGCTGGCAAGCTCACCGCATCAGTATCAATAAAGTCTCCCAGCCTCTGAACCTTGCCGTCTATAACGCCTTCCCGTGCAACGCTCTGGGAAGTGTGTTCGGGTATATGGCTATATGCTGGTGTTTCCGACCTCACTCCTACTCCATCGTTGTGGGGGACTTGATTGTCCGCGCCAGAACTAGGCGGCTCGACGTATGGTGGTTCCGGGCTGTTCAATACTTCTCTAATGGAACCTCGCCCTTTGATTTGGTCCCATCTCTCTTGGTCGATCAGGTCAATCAGATACTGCGGATCCGTAATCTTCATTTCGAAAGAGGAGGCGGCGACAGTGGCGGCGGATGCCAAGTTCCCGATGGAGCCTACAGCTCGTTAACCTAACTGAATATACCTCATCGGAGAAGGTGCCAGCCAGGGCTTACCTGTTCCCATTCGATTTTCAAAATTTCTGTTCTGAGATGATAGCCACACCTCACCTTCACCGGCTTTGTCCGCAGACATTCCCACGCAGTAGCTGCAACCGGGAAGACCGATTTCAAACCCAGCCTCGGTGTAGATCGCTGCCAGCCCTGTTTTGTGAAGCATATCAACAATAGGCCTGGAACCGGGAACTACCTTTCGCTTGCCCCTAGAGACAGGCACGAGACCCTTCTTCAGCCCCTGTTCCAGTACCAGCGCACCAAGTATAATGTCTTCCTCTGCGGTAGTGCATGCACCAATGAAACAGCCATCGAGAGGGGTATTCTCCATATCACTGACGGGCACAACATCGTCAGGGTTCGGGTATTTAGCTACAAATGACTTTGCCTTGGAGAGGTCAATAACATGTGTTTCAGCATACACCGCGTCTTCGTCGGGGCGGAAATAGTGAGAGCTCGATTTATGTCTGGCGAGCTTCCGAGAATTGACAAAATTCATCGTGGCGGAATCAGGAATGAATATCCCCGTTATGCCTCCGAACTCCTGTATATCGTTAGTATGGTATCCTGGACATAAACAACGTGCACAAGTCAGGTAAACTAACTGTAGTCATGTTGGCGATTGCAAATCGGGCGTCCGGAGAGAGATACTTCAATCCGGGGCCAGTATACTCGACAACACGATCCGCGGCCACCGTATTTCTCTTGAGTTGTTGGAGAACATAGAGAATGACATCTTTGCCCCCGATTCCTCTTTCTGGCTTACCGACAAATCGGATATTTACGCATTCAGGGACATTGAACCAGATCTCTCCCGTAACAAGAGCCATAGTGACATCCGCTACCCCCAGTCCGATAGCGAGACACCCAACTGCGCCTGAAGAGCAGGTGTGAGAGTCGGAGCCGATGATAACTGCACCGGGCTGGGCCCTTTCGCGGTAGAATTCTGTATGCATGATAGTGTACTACCTGATGGTTAGTTATGCTTTCTTTCGCTACTCTGGAGGCAAACCTGTAACATGCATTCATCCCTTGGTATTCAGTCATTTTGAAGACCTTTTTTGCTCGCTCAGAAGACTCGATCAGCTTCTTGATAATGGGATTGTCATTGACACGAGGATCAACAACATGGTCCCCGGCCAACCAGAATCGGTCATTTCGGAATATACCAGGCTTCCCGAGGCTATCATACGTTCGTTCCATACTCTGATATTACGCGTAAGAGCGAGCTTCGGCGATCGAAGTTTAGGCGCTACTTACACTCCAGGAGGCCTCTGACGCCATGATCCAGTCAACAGAGATGCGAATAGTTTCTCCGGGGCATACAAAATCTCTCCGGTCGACATCGTGTACCGCAAAGATCTTCTCTGTCATCGTCATCGGCCTTCGCCCCACAGGACGCGTCGGCGACGGTATGATTGGGGCCCTTGCCCTATCCTCCGAATTGAGAGATTCGAGCCCTAAAAGAAGTTATTGGGCACCCTTTTCCCGTCAAAATTTGGTGAACTTACATGTAGACACGAGAAACTGTATCTCTTGAATCGATATGTCGCTGATATCCCCTTGTTTCAACTCGAGGCCGCCGTAGTTGGCTGATGTCTTGCATATTCCAACCACGGTTCTCAATGCCGCTGCTTCTCGTGGTCTGCCCGTATCATTCAGGTGGCGGACTAGTGTTTCGATATCGGCAAGGGCATCTCCGCTCGGCGCCACTGCAGCTCCCGGAGGCTGTTACCAACTTTCCTTTCTTAGTACGTGGAGGATATGCTCACATTCGCTGCTAAACTCCTGGGTCAGGTCAACCCCCCGAACATGCTTCAAGAGGTCAATTACATGCGGGAGCATGCTGTTGGCGGCGGCCTGCATACTGACAGAAGTGGACATTCTCAATTGCTAATTGTAAAGATGAGGTTGGGTATAACAGGAACAAGGCGGCTGGCAAAGTATTCCATAGATCCAAGGTACATTTTATTTTCGTTAATGTATAATACTCAACTCCACTGGTAGACGGATGTCCTTAACACCACAAGGCATCCCTTCCAGCTCATATGCCGATATCTGTATGCAGTCGGCCAATATCGGCCAATATCGGCCAACCCCATATCTGTATTAGTGGCAAGCATATCCAGGCGGGAATAATTGGACATAGCGCGTCGCCGCTCGCCGCACTCATATGACTGAAGGTCCATCCGGAAACTTCCTCGGCGCCCTTCGACCAAGGCAAGGCGACACTAACCGCATAACCAACTTTACAACATCAGGATCTCATGGCGCAAATCCCAGAAAATAAGCAGAAAATGTCGAGCGCCGCGAAGCTGCGCAGCTTCCTGGAGCCGGGGAATGGCATATTGGTGTGTCCCGGAGTTTATGATGGCTTCACGGCAAGAATTGCCCTGCGAGAGGGATTTAGTTGTTTATACATGGTATCTAGTCACTATCCTTGATTCACGTCGAAATTTTTGGGAAATGAAAGCTAAATAGTTTAAAGACAGGGGCTGGAACAACCATGTCGCGACTTGGCATGCCGGACTTGGGGGTTGCGACTCTTAACGACATGAGAGACAATGCGGCGATGATAGCTTCGGTTGATCCATCGGTGCCGTTGATTGCGGATGCTGATACTGGCTATGGAGGTTTGTTTGCTTATTGCATATACTGCTTTTGAGTATTAAGTCTGATATGAGCAGGCCCGCTGATGGTTGGACGAACGGTGTCGGAATACATACGTGCTGGTGTTGCCGGCCTGCATCTGGAGGATCAAGTCATCACCAAGCGTTGCGGACACCTGCTCAACAAGCAGCTCGTTTCAGAAGATGAGTTTCTCGCACGAATCAAAGCCGCCACAATGGCCAGGGAGAAAGCTCAGGGAGATATCGTAATTATTGCTCGGACGGATGCGCTTCAATCTCTCGGGTATGAAGCAGCGAGAGACCGGTTGAAGAGAGCAGTAGAACATGGAGCAGACGTTGCGTTTCTGGAAGGGATTAATTCTGCAGAAGAGGGTCGACGTATTTGCCGAGACTTGGCACCAACCCCTGTTTTGTTCAACTGTGTGGCGGGAGGGGTCTCCCCCGAACTCTCTTCTACAGAAGCGGGCGAGTTGGGGTATAGAATCATCATCCACCCTAGTTTCGCACTTGGGCCAGTCTACCGCGCCGTATCTGAGGCCGCCAAGTGCTTGAAGTCTACGGGCTCTGAGAAAAAGTACGCGTCGGTCGTGTCGCCGAAGACTGCGTTTGAAGTCTGTGGATTGCGAGAGGCGGTTGAGTTTGACATCGAGGCCGGGGGGACGCTCTACTCGGTCGGTGTCTAGTCCATGAGTTATTTCTGCTGGGACACGATCTAATAAGATAATCAACTCAGGACTATTGTTTTTCATATGATTCGCAAGTTGGTGGCTTCAGGTCTCTCCGTTGATGGCTTGCGAGCCTTCGGAAAGCATAGGTTGGTGTGTCGGCCCTTCGCCGAACTTCGCCGGACTTGGCAACCTAAGCCCAATCTGCACCCCGCAGCTGTCCAACGAAAAGAGGATGTCGTGGAACCACACCTCTGGTATCTTACCTAGGCAGCTCCTGGTTCTGAAAATTCCGGGGTCAAGCGTGATACTTAGAGGATATGGATCTTCGATTCTCGGGCCCTCAACGGTCTCGTATTTAATGGCAATCCTTCTTGCCATATTTTTCCCCCTCCTTCTTGTACTCTTATCTATAACTTAATTCATATCCTCGGCCGTACACAATGGCCGACTCGGACAAAGCTTCCATTCCTGGCGCACCAGTACAACTTGAGCATGCATATCTGTCTGATGAACTTCGCATCAAGAGCCCTGCGGAAAAGCGACTTGTCCGCAAGCAGGACCTTTTAATTACAACCTTACTCTCAGGATGCTACTTTTTCGCTTACCTGGTTCGTCCAATCCCATCTCAATCAATGCTTGTGGGTAAACTTTTCCACATGTGACTTGTCTTCCTACCGGTCCTCACCGCCTTCCTGGGGATCAGGTCGCGACCAGGTTGTGACATTTGAGATGTACTTCGTAAGTTTAACCTAAATGATAGTAGTAAAGGTGTTGGTTCTAAAAGGGCAAAGACGCCCTTTTCATCTAGTCCCCGCCGCGCATGCCTCGCTGACAGGCTTCGGTGGTTCGATTCGTGATGGTTAGTAAATACAGCGACAAAGATATTGTTTCGACAATGCGTGCCTGTCCGAGTTAGATCCACGATTATGCAGCCACACGTGCAGGTGGGAAGCATACCGCCAGATAGGGTCAGCTTCCCGTCGGGCTTCTCATCATTGGACAGACTATCACGACCTAGCTACATTCTAAACAGTCGTTTCTGAGAGTCCGATTGGTATATGAATCATGGGGTACAAGATAATATACTCCAATTGACTACTTGCTATGTGTTTACACTATGAAATCCTTCTCCAATAGTCCTGTACCCTAGGATGAAAGTCACGATCTGTGGGGTAGCATAGAGAGGATTCGTCGGAGCTCAAGTCTGGTCCTTCGATTCGTCTATGCGGCGATCTTGGGAGTCGCAATGAGCTTCTCAAGAGACGCCAGGGGCTTCTGGTGCTTGAGATGGCCGAACGGGTTCGCCTCCAGGCCTGGGTCCTCGGGCGTCTCGATCTTCCAGTGGCGCCACAGGGCATCTTTGATGATCTCGTAGCAGGCTCCGATTCTCACAATCTCCGGCTTGGGCCCACTGAAGTCAATCACTGCGAAGTAAAGCTGTAAGCCGAACACTCCGACACTAGAAGGTGCAAAAGGGGTTTACTCACTAGTTGAACTCCTAGCATATCGGTTGTACTTGAGAAGGCCATAGTCGAGGGAAATATCGGCAATAGCATTAAGCTCAGGCTGAACGTCTTCTCTCCTGTATTTCGTGCCTTTGTATGAATGTTAGACAAAGCTTGGAGGGCTACTATTTCGTACTCATTCTGTCCGCCGACATACCTGTTTGTGAAATGTTGGCAGAGCTGCCTAGGATGGGCTGGTTGTCAGCCAAACTCAGCTTGGTGAGCTCATCCTGAAAAGGTCCAGCATTGATCAAGATGGCGATGGTGCCGTTGACAGAGGCGGCATCCATAGTGACGTCGTCGAGCTTCTTGAACATCGGGTGGTCGCGGTTAAATGGCGCGATGACAGCCAGGGGGAGGTCAAGATCGAGGACAAGGTGATCCACAATCTCCCGGCCCAGCTTGTCAACGACCTGCAGGACCCGGTGGACGGGATAAGATCCGACCATGGCATGACGTTTGGTGGCGTTGCGTTGTTTGGTCAGGAATATCTTCTCCAGCTTGCGCGGGTCTGAGGTGATGATGCCATAGCCAATGGTTGCAGGGCAGATGGCGACACCGCCAGCTAGGATAACATCGTATACACGCTTTGCATCCCCCTTGTAGTCGTAACGACGGACAACATCTTCGGAAGCCATGGTGCTGAGATACTTCTCTGTGGAGCGTAATTGACGGAAGTGTGCCAGGTCAACGGGTTTGCAATGAGAATCGCTTTAATACAAAGTTCTACGGTCCGAAAATCTCCAAAAGTCCGAGGCTTGGAACAGCTACTGCGATGGGTTGATTGTCCATCCACACTCCACAAGCAGCCACACTATTTGGCCGAGGCTCGCCGGAGTGCGGCCAATTACCCCACAGGGACTCGGTGAACTTCGCAATTGTCGCCGCAACCCCCCGATTGGCGCCCCCGTGTAAGAGAAAGAGTTAGCGCTCGCAATATCTGTGTACACGAGAGAAACTACGTCTAGCGGTGCTGGCGGAGCCCCAGATTCCCCAGATTCCCCAGATTTCTCCAGTTTTTGGGTCCTACCGGACCCTTGACTCACATCTTGGGATTTTCATTCTTAAACCCCGACTACCCCGGACAAGACTTTGTGATATTCCTCACCTCCAATCGCATTGACGGTGGTTATTGTCACTGTGCAAACATCTTTCTCTGCTGGCCTGGAACGCATCCAGTGTGTGTCTCAGTAGACCAGTCACCAATCGCCAACACCCAACCGCCACCATGGACCGCAACGCCGGGGCAAAGTCGTCCCATGACTATGCGGACGAGAAAGCGCATGAAGAGATTCGTACGGAGGTAGCATCGGAGATGGCGACGCTCCCTACCGGCGAGCGGTCTCAGGCCGAGAAGAAGTTAGTCAAGAAGACCGATCTTGTTGTCAGCATGATGTTCGGATTGTCTTACTTTTTCGCGTACTTGGTAAGAGTTACAGTCACAAGTGGTCATTAGAGGCCACATAGAGATGAAGATCTCGGATAGCTGACCTTTTTTTTTTTTTTTTTTTCGCAAGGACCGTGGTGCTATCGGCAATGCTCGAATCATGGGGCTCCAGCAAGATCTTGGTCTTTCCAACGATCGCTTCTTCAATTGTCTTCTCATCTTCTGTAAGCCCAACCGCTGTTCATAAGTCTCGAAGTTCATGCAGTTGATCAAATACGTTGATTCAGTCATCGGTTATGCCGCCTTCGAGGGGCCTACGTTTTACCTCATTCGCGTTTTCCATGCTCCCACCGTCTATGCTGTCTCTGCTCTTGTCTTCGGCGTCTCTGCGCTCCTTACCGCCTATGCTAAGACCTACGCCCACCTACTTGTCCTGAGACTGTTCATGGGTTTCGGAGAAGCAACTGTGCAGACAGGGTTTGTGTACGTGTCACTCTGGTACCGTCGGGAGGAGATGTCGGTGCGGGCAAGCTATCTGTTCGCCTTCACACCTATTGCTGGGGCAATTTCTGGCCTTATCTCCTACGGCATTCAGCGAGGTCTCGAGGGAGCTGGTGGATACCGTGCGTGGCAGTGGTTGTTCATCATTGAAGGCTCGGCTACACTTGTCTGGGCTCTGGTTATCTGGATTGTCCTTCCAGAAATGCCCGAGAACGAGCTTGCGAAGAAGAGGTCTCTTTGGTTCAGGGATCCGGAAGAGCGACGCCTGATTGAAGTCAGATCGAAGGCGGGCATGTTGATCCCACCCAACCTGTGTTTTTGACAAACAGTATTTCTAACCTCTTCTCACAGCTCACCAAGTTATGGGTGCCAAGGTGGAGTTCTGGCAAATCAAGACGGCCATCAAGGATATCAAGGTCTGGCTCATGGCTTTCATCGCCGCCACCCACGCGACTGGCCTGACCGGTTTCTCGTATGTTCCTACACATTGCCACACATTTCAAGCCTTGCCTAAACTTTGTGTTTCTAGTATTTTCCTCCCGACCTTCATCCACGAATTTGGTTACTCGGCTCTGGTCACCCAGCTCTACACCATTATCCCATATGGAGTTGCCTTCATTTCATTGATCGCCGTGACGCGTATCTCCGACAGGCTGGTCATGCGATCTATTCCCCTGCTCATTGTCACTGGCGTGGCCATCGTTGGGTTCATCATCATCTTATCACAGACAAATCCCGCCGTTGGAGTCTTTGCTAGCAGCGTAATTACGGCTGCTGTATATCCGGGGGTTGCCATCGTGTCAGGCTGGATTCCGAGCAGCAACGCCGGCTACACCAAGCGAGCTGCCGCTACTTGGATCACGCAGATCTTTTGCCAGGCCTTCAGCATCATGGCCAGCAAGATCTACGACAAGCCCCCTCGCTTCTTCAAAGGGCACGGCGTTCTCTTGGGTTTCTTTGTGCTCACCTTCTTCTTCCTCATTGTGCTAACCTATCTCATGAAACGTCACAATAAGGAGAAGGATGCGTTAGCTCAAGAGTGGGAAGCGAGGGGAGAGCCTAACCCGGACGAGAGCAAGACCCTGGAGGAGCTGTGTGATGATCACCCATCATACCGGTACATGTATTGATCCTGGGCCCCTGGCACCGTGAAGCGCATGGAAATCACATAGGAGAAATACACTAAATATTCGGAAATGTCGGTAGTACAGGAATCGTGGCATAGATGGCCACTTTCCAGGCAGAAACAGCAGCCCAAATCTGTCCCACACAGGTACATGAACGACGCTCCAGTTGCGAGTGCGACTAGGGCGAATGCCATCAACGTTATTAGTATTAAGAACATTTTTGGGCACGCGCCACCTTATGGCAAGTAATACTAGTATGCGAGCCGTCCCTGAAAATTGATTTACAGTCTATTATGAGAATCTGAAGAGAGGGTATTTTAACTTCTTCCAGAATTATCGGAATTGAGAATTCAGCTCGGTTCTTACCGAGAGTGGCATGCTGTGACTCTTGCGACCCATTTTATCTCTACGCGGCCCTTCCGAGGATTCCACCTGAAGGCGTGGACAATTCTTCACTCTCCTCCTGCGCCTCTATGCTCGAGTTCCTCTTGTTCCTTTTCTTTTCCTCCTCAGCTCTCCAAGTGCCAGCAAACTTCCACTGGATGCCAGCTGCCAGCGTAGCGACGAGCTGCAACCCAACACATATCGTGAAAGCCCAGCCGACGCCGATGGAATTCACCATCGGCATTACAAAACTGGTGCCAGCCGCGGCGAAGAGACACCTTGCCAAGTTAACGCTGGCACTAGCCGCTGCCCCTCGGTCGGGGAATATGTCGATTAGGTAGGTCGTGACGAGCGATATCATCGAAACAGCGGTCCATCCTGTGATGAAAGTGGACACTATTGGGACAGCGATATGAACCCGGCGAGGAAACTGCGTCGTCCATCCGAAAAGGGCGACGGAGATACACTGCAATAGGGAGAAGATTGGGACCACGCGGAGGCGAGCCTTTTCAATGGGGAAGTCCTCGACATCGGTCGAGTGGCCGAGACGCTCGAGCCTCGCGTGCATCCTGCGGTAATCAAAGTCCTGAATCTTTCCCGTGATGAGCGTGCCAGCCATGGACCCGACACCATTGGCTATATACGTCAAACCTATTTGGGTGTCCGAAAGGCCGTATTTGTCTTTGAAGAGGCTGGATAGCGCAGTGATCTCCATCTGCCAGATGGCGTAGTACATGGCGACAAAGATGATTATCGGCGCCGCGTATTTCGAGGTGAGAATCCGGAGAGGCCCTGTGACGTCGACATTTTTCGGTGGAGGCAACGGGGTTTCTGGTGTCTCGGAAGACCACTGGGTTGTTGTGCTTCGTTGATAGAAGCGCAGAGGGTACTTTGCCAATGGATTCGATGGGGCTCTGGAGCCATTGCCAACCGCGGATCTCAAAGTCTCTGGGAGAAGGGCGACAAGAAACAGTAAAAAGACTCCGCAGTAAATGGCGAGGAACCAAAATACGCTCCTCCACCCGAAAGAGTCCGATAAGGCACCTCCAATTATCGGTCCCACAGCAACAGGCGTAAGGAGACCAGCTTGGAAGATGCCCATCAACCCACCGCGCTCTTCACGAGTGGTGATGTCCCCAATCACTCCAGACCCGATGGCTATCGTGCTAGCACTTCCCGTACTTTGTAGACATCGTAAAACCATCAAAGTCGCGTAGTTCTTAGTCTCCGCAAGCCCGATGCAGGCTCCCAACAGTACTAGAAACGTGCAACAATACGTAACCCGCCGTCCCTTGACATCCGATATGGGGCCCCAGAGGCTTGGCGCTAAACCTTGGAAGATGAGATATGTCGTAACAGTGAGATTGACAAGCTCGACGGAGACGTTTAGATCAGCGGCAACTGTGGGAAGAGACGGGAAGTAGATATTGGAAGCGAATCCGGAGACTTCAACGTTGTTTCTTACGTTAGTATCCCTGCTTTCAAGATGTGTACGTGTATGCTTCCAGGATCAAAAGACTTACAGGTAGCAGCGGTCGATACCACGAAAACGATGATAATCTTTTGCCGCTTGTCGAAGATTGTGTATAATTGATCCGACTCGGCCTGCGAGATCATGAGAGTAGAGGAGTTGGCACCTCTCTTACTCCTCTTATCCTCCTCCGCCATTGTCTAGCTTTTAACACACGACCATCCATCTTTGGCCGATTCCGGTGAAGCGTACAATGGCATAACGCTAGTTTTAAATACCTTGCAGGCCAAGTGGAGATTTGCCCAAATCGGATATGCGGCAGCATTTCGGAGTTGAGCCCCACAAATTATCGGAGTTGAGATGGTGAAGCTCCAGTCCCAAGGCCCTTATTACAACCGAGGCCCGGAATCGGCGGTGAGCACCCCATGAGGAGCGAGCCGGGATTTGTGTTCATGCGGAGTTGCGGCCACCGTGCGCTGCATGCACCGACGTGGTCGGGTCTAGATGTATGGCGAAATATCCCTGGTTCCTTTTGCTCTAGAAATCAGGCACCATGCGTACAGCTCGTTACCGCATAAATCAGCGTCCCGAAGGCATCGAGACTTTCTAACCACATATCGATCCTTCGCCGTCTATCCGCCTTCTGGACTGGACCGAAATCTTCAGGAACGGGCCAGAGCTCCTCAATCCGGAGGAGGTCTTCACCCTGCCAGTTCACCAGGAGAATGTTATATTTGGCCATCCAATCTCGTCTGGTTGTAGCCTCCCAGAGAGGCCCGTTTCCAGGCACCAGCAACCCTTTTAATTCATTGCTCATGTAAGTTGGTAGACCATCCTCTGTCAGGAGGAGACTATCGAGAAGGTTCATGGTGAAGAGGGTTCTCCGCTTTGCTTCCGCAACTATCCAGTCCTCCCACCTGGGGCGAGCTCCTCGCTCTTCCGCCAAACACACGAGGCCCAGCCGACAACTTGAACATGCAAGCTCCTGGAGGTTCATTATGGCCTCACGGAGGAACGGAGTAGAGTCTTGACCGACACGGAAGAACAGGACCATTGCATAGATGAGATATGCTTGAAAAGCGGCGAGAAGACTCATGTCGTCATAGGTGGTATGTTGTTCATATATCTTGGCCATTTCTCTATGTAGCACTTCGACCACAACTTCTTCACTCCCTCGAAGTGGCTCGCTGCAGATGCGAATAACTGATAAGCAAATAGAGAGCGGTAGGGTCTCATCCATGGTCAATTGTAAACGGTGAACGAACGGTGGAATACCGTGACCGCGTATTGCCAAGTCGACGTATGATTTGAGAATTCGGTGAATGAATGGCAGTATGACGTGAGGATATTCTTTGGTGGTCTGCCCTGGAACTGGGATGAAATTGTTTAGCCAACGGTTGGCTATGCCCTCGGGATCTATGGGGCATATCAGCTCCAGATTCGAGAAGTCGAGATCATTTTGACTCTGATACTCCGGAACCGCGACAACGGTACCGCTCGGCAGTGTCTGTTTTACGGGAGACACAGTATTAGGTCCGGCATTTTCCAGCAACGCGCCAGGACTGACGACTGATGGAACCAGAGTCGGAGAATCATTTGATGGAGTTGTGGCTTTACCAACTCCATGGGCATCCATAGATTCCTGGGCGGGGACAGGCAAATGTTGATTCCGAGGGTAGATGCATGATAAACCCCGTTGTTGACAGCGAGAACAGCATTCCGACTTTCGATCGCACTTGACTTTTGCACTTGCACATTGCTGGCAGGCCTTTTGGCGGGATGCCGAGTATCTTGCAGATCTCATTGCGGGTTGTGTTGCACAGGGGAAAATGGTGTCCAAGTGGATGTGGTGTCAGCAAAATGTTCGAGCCGCTAAACCGCATGACGATCAGGGCTCTCTCGGCTGGTGCCGTCGAAGCTGATGAGAACGGAAAAACTCTAAAATTCGAGAGTTAAGGGTGGTGGACGAGGCCAGTCTCCGTTGTCGGCTTCATTGTTGCCGCGAGTTTTCGCTGACGTAAACGCTAAAGATCATTAAATTGTGCGTGCTCAAGTCTGGGGTCGCGGTAAACGGTCTTCTAGCATGAAGCACATCCCACTAGCATTTAGCAAATATCAATGCAAAGCATCGGACTAGCGAAGACTCATTAAACCTGGATCTGCGGGATGTCAATTTGAGTTTGCGTATCAAGAGGGGCAGGCTATTATCATGACTCTCAAGGAAGTGGTTCCGCTTCAGCCAACACTCAACATCGAAATCGAAACCCGAATTCTTCACGGCCGTTAAAATTAAACCAGCAAAAGCGCTCCTCTTCGAGATTTCTCCATCCCAGAAAGAACGGATACCGAAAGTGCAATATACTGACGACCTTAGGTCCCATCAACCATCCAGAAGCTTCAGGAAAGGAACGGGATACCTCTCGCCCTTGACAACACACCGCGCAAGAATACGGTTGATCTCATCCATATCTTGCTCGGTCAGCTCCACTGCCCCCGCATTCTCTCGCACCCTCTCCGCCGTGGCAGCACCGGGGATCGGGACAATCTTGGGCATGCCCTCCGACTTGGAGATGGCGACCACCCATCCGATGGCGATTTGCGCATTGGTGCACCCCTTTCTTTCTGCCAGGTCAGCCACCTCCTTGACGAGCTTGAGGTTGTTGTCGAAATTTTCTGGGTAGAACCGTGGGAAAATACGTCGGAAATCGCCTTCTTTGAGATCATCGTAGGACTTGATTGTCCCGGTTAGGAACCCATGCCCTAGAGTTCCGTATCTGGTTTACGTTTAGCGAAATAGACCGTACACGCCTGCAACTGGTAAAAAAAAAAAAAAAAAAGACCTACGCGTGGATAGGAATGCCCAACTCGGCACAAGCCACCGCGACACCATTCGTAAGAGCCTCGGTGGTAAACAGACCGACCTCGGTCTCGACCGCAGCCACCTTAACGATTTTACTGGCTTTTCTGATGGTGTCGGCGCTGGCTTCACTCAAGGCCACTCCTCCAATCCATCCCTTATCCTGGCACTCCTTGAGGGCATTGATCGTCTCTTCAAGGGGCACGTTCTTGTCGACTCTGGCCGGTTCGAACATGTCGATCTTCTTGATGTGGGGTGGAAGCAGCTCGATAGCTCGTTGAACATCGCGGAACACGGCTTCCTTGCTTCCATCTGGCTCAATCTTACCGGGAACCGTGCAGCCCTTGATATTGATCTCAACCTTTGGAGCGTCCTCGGGGTATTTCTCAAAGTATTTTCGGAGCAGGGTTAGAGAGTTATTCTCGGGCGTCCCGTAGAAGATACCTCCATTCCAGACTGTGCAACCAGCCTCGACGGCGGCTCTCATGGCTTCGAAGGCTTGTTCCTCCGGGATGCCGCCATGATGGGGAGTTAAGCCTACCTCAAGTGTGAGCCGAGCATAACTCCACACGAAAATAACCCAAAAAGGCTCAGGGGAAGACAGCAAGTCTCTTGCTTACCCATGAGGCCATAGCCAATTGGACCGTGTTCTGCCATTGTCGTTCTTGCTCGTTGTTACCCGCCGGGCGCGATAGGTCTGCACGGCTGTTTTTGTTTCTCTTTCGGTTTTCTGCCTCCTTGGGATTCTGTAGTCTCTGGGTTCAACTTATAACGACGCGTTTCGACTTCGGCCTTGAGATTGCAAGTGCTAACTCCGCGTAGGCGATGCATGAGGAGTGCGGGGATCGCCATCCCACCATAACCAAGCGCACAGCTCGCACTTTCCCGTCCCCCCCCCCCGGATATTAATCGGACTTAAGATTCCAAGAACAAACCGCGAAGTGGCACAAAGACGAAGAGCCACATCGCACCTTCCATGAAACCGCTGCTTTTGGGCAAAGGTAAAACCTGGAATATCAGGCAGGGATTGTGGGAAAACAGTGGTTAATTTGGACGCGTCGACAAAGAAGGAACAGGCACGTCAGAGGTAAAATTAGAAATCGATATTTCTAATAAAAGAGGTTACTAAAATACTCGTTGGAGTATTGGCAGTTGTCTTGACACTCTCCGCACCGCCTCATCGACGGTCCTGAAATCCAAGGATTCCATGGTCCCTGCAGCTGTCGTAAGATCAAGGAGACAGGGCGGTTGCGGCGCAAAGATACCGAATCTATTGGACGCTCCTCCGACATATGTTAACGGTCTTGGGATCCCTCATCAGAGTATGAAGTAGAGCGAAACTTAAACCCCCTGGGAATTCGGAGCATCCTCCATCCTAGCTATCGCGCTAGTGCAGGTACGAGGCGGCAGCGAGGACCCCCACGCCCCAGGTGTTTCAGCTCTCCTGTGGGTCCTGAGCTGCCAAAGACATGTCCCGAGAACGTGGGAGCCATGAGTCGAGCAACGGGGCAGGTTTGATCAAACTAGTGTATTGAACGACGCCGGGAAGAGTTAACTGTAGGACTATTCCACAACTCATCAACTCACTGTTCCATGACAATCGAGATCTAACATTGAAGTCTAGATCGAGTTTTGCG
The DNA here is from genome assembly GCF_000732125.1 of Scedosporium apiospermum. Classification (NCBI taxonomy): domain Eukaryota; kingdom Fungi; phylum Ascomycota; class Sordariomycetes; order Microascales; family Microascaceae; genus Scedosporium; species Scedosporium apiospermum. The sequence continues at coordinate 1,290,478 of NW_015971778.1, forward strand.
TTCCACTGCTTACAAATGACCCATTACAATTTCAAATACAAGTGGAAACTCCTACCCTCTGACAAATCAACTGTGAAGCTGTCACAATGATGTCGCAATATATGTCCTGATACCTCAAGGGAGATGGGGCATAAATTATAGCATTGAGCAGAGCCATTCCATCTGCTTATATCTTGCGTTGCCCACTTTAAAATCTGGTGGCATCCAAATCTCAGCAACACCCTCAACAACACCTTAGCAATACCTCAGCAACATCAGCGACAATGGTTTCCCAGACCCAAAAGCAATGGACCCTTCAGGGGAAGAATGGATTTGATTCCCTGATCTACAACGAAAATGCACCGATTCCTAAAATCGGCGAGAACGAAGTCTTGGTTAAATGTGAGTATACCAAGGGAAGTTTCGGCAAATGATAGACAGTTTCACGCGGCACTATGGGGCAATGAAACGAGATAGTAACGTTTCAGAACAGTCCATGGAGCTTCCCTCAACTACCGAGACCTCACTATCCCGATTGAGGGTGGCTACCCAATACCCACCAACGATGGCGTCGTGCCGGGCTCTGATGGTGCTGGCGAGATTGTTGAAGTTGGATCCAAGGTGACGAAATTTAAGAAGGGCGACCGCGTGTACACCCTGTTCAATCAGGGTCATCTGAGCGGAGCGTTGACCCCCAGCGCCGGTATGACTGGACTCGGCGGCCAGCTCGACGGGACCTTGAGGCAGTATGGTGCATTCCTGGAGCTCGGAGTCGTCAAGATCCCCCAAAATCTCGATTTTCTGGAGGCTGGTACATTGTCTTGCGCCGCTCTGACGGCGTGGAATGCCCTGTACGGCATTGAGGGTCGATCGTTGAAGCCGGGCGATTATGTATTGACTCAGGGCACTGGAGGTGTCAGCATGTTTGCACTTCAGGTGAGTAGTTCCTTTCCGCGAGGATCGCTCCTCACGACGTGATCAGCCGCTCCGTCTTACCACCAAGTAGCTCGCAAAAGCAGCCGGAGCCAAAGTCATCGCTACCACTTCGTCCGCCGTAAAAGCTGAGAAGCTGAAGAAACTCGGCGCCGACCACATCATTAACTATAGGGAAGAACCTAACTGGGGCGATGTTGCTAAATCTCTCACAGGCGACCAGGAAGGTGTCGCTCACGTCGTCGAGGTGGGCGGGCCTACAACGGTTGCCCAATCTCTAAAGGCCGTGCGAATGGACGGTGTCATTTCGATCATCGGATATATTGGTGGCCAGTCCAACGATCAACCGACCTTTCAGGACATATTGATGCACAATTGCGTTGTTAGGGGTATCATGGTTGGATCTCGGGACCAGCTGGAAGCCCTTAACCGAGCCATCGAGGCTAATGACATCCATCCAGTTGTGGATGACAAGGTGTTCATACTTTCGGAGCTGAAGGAAGCCTACAAGTACATGTGGGATCAGAAGCATTTCGGGAAGCTGCGCATCAAGATCGAACATTGAATGGGGCATGGAATATTCAATGTCTGTTCCTGACGCTTAATCTTCGATCGTTATGATAACTGCGTTAGAATTATAAATCTCAGAGCAAAAGGCCACGTGTCTTCAAGTAGTTCTTGCAGAGGTATCGTTGGATACCACATACTATCCGTAGGGTCGTTTCTTCAGACTGTCTCTACTTGATAAAGCCTACAGACACTGCTACAGTGATGGCATACCAGAGTTTCCTTTTCCCATTTATGCAGTTCGCCGGGTGACTCGGACATTAATCCCCATTTGCTTGTTGAACCAATAATTCAACGTCTTAATTTCCTTTTCTGGTTCAACGAGCTCAAAGGTATATCGGCGGAGGATGTGAGGGAGAAGCTTATGAATCTCAGCAAGTGAAATCTTTGGAAAGCACTAGTCAGCGAGGGAAGCAAAGGTCTGGATTGGGTTGGAGGTAACTTGGATTTACTTACATTCTTACCCACACACGTGCGCGGTCCGGCGCCAAAGTGTAACATGTGGCGCTCCATCACTTCAGTACCCGGCCGGAACCACCTTTCGGGATTATACACATCTGCGTCCTCTCCAAAGATTGACTTGTCGTAATGCAGGACAGCGCCACTCATACCGACTCGACTCCCTTCGGGGAAGAACCGACCGGAGATCGTGACGCCATTCGCGGGGACATGTCGAGGCATCGACATACCGACACTGGGATAGACACGAAAACCCTCTTTGCAACAGGCAACGAAGTAGGGAAGTTTGATGGCGTCAGCATACGTGATTGGATTACCAAGCTTCCCTTCCACCGTAGCCTGATCAATCTCAGCAGTGACCTTGTCGTAGATATCACGATTTCTCATGATGTTGTACATTATCGAGCGCATCGCAATGGCTGTCGTGTCGGAACCGGCGAAGAGCGAAACCCAAGTCTCAGTAGCAATATCACAGATGGCGAAGTCGTCCTTTTCATTCATGATCTTGAACAGTTTATCCAAAAGATCGGACCTGGTGAGATAGGGTCTATGTCAGTTTGTGGAACGGCAGCTATGAACCATAGCATGGCTTGTGAAACAAGACAAACGTACCTCTCTACTTTGTTTGCCTCCATCAACTTCTGACGGGAAGCCACGGTAGCCTTGGCGGCAATCACTATGTCGTCGTAACCCTTCAATGCCCTGTGCATGGGTGGGAAGAGATGGCCCAGCACCTTCAGAGGGCGTACGTAGGATGGCAGGACGCAAGAAACGGCGACGGCTGGTAGCAGGGTATCCAAAGACTCGATGTAGCCTCCGTAGTCATAGCTCTTCTCCATGAAGCCAAACTGCTGACCGAAGAAGAGTTCGCCAACGACGTCAAACGCGTACATCTGAAGCCATAAGCCGAGATCAAAGCTTGCACCGGAGGCCGCGAACTCGTCTAACCGAGCAGTGAATACATTGCTACATGCGTCGATGTATTTCTCAGATTGAAGAATACTGCTGAGTGAATACAGGTTATTGACGAATCTCCGGCGTTGGGCATGAATCTTTTCGTCCCGTTGAGTAAAGAGGTCCTCGTTGGGCGACAGGTGTGGTGCGAAGGGCGTATAAAAATCCGTCTTGGTGAAGCCTGCGTTTACAGAATAGATGGTCTTGAGGGCAGCAGGATCGGAAATGGAGACTTCATTAGGGGCAATGCGCACGATCGGCCCTAGAGCCGTTAGTTAGTGGAGAAGTGAAGTGAACTTAAGGAATGCGAGTCGTACCATATTTCTCGTGTAGATCCCTCTGTGTCTTGTCAAGGTCGCCGGCGAAGACTTGACGGGCAAGCCAAAGCCGTGTTACCTTGGCCCAGGAGGGGCCCGGAATATCAGCGTAAGGATGGAAGTAATATGAATACGCGGCTCCTAGAAGCCAGAAGGCTACAGCTGCCGGCGGCGTGAGGACAAAGAGGGCCTTGAAAGTGGCAACCTTCTCTAGTACAGAATCGAGAATCATGGCAGGCAGTGGGATACTTTTAAATGAGCTAGGAAGCATATGCGTCGATAGCTTTCTTCTCTTTCATTCCATCTGGCTTCCCACCTCTATATATGAAACCCATTCTCTGGAGGACCTCTACTTTCTCATGAAACCTACTCCCTACTCGAAGCCTTTCGGAAGCATACCATCTACAGGGACCCTACGATCGTCTCGGCAGCTGAGAGGACCCGCATCTAGATTCCAGAGGAAACCCACATCGGCAGTACCCACATCGCCTCCGACCCAAGGCGAAACCCAGACTCCCAGAGGGGGCCACTTACCCCAGGTCGATCCCGGAGAGTGGATCACCCTTGACGGCTGCGATTGAGCTAAACTTACTTAGGTCTTGGGGATGTATTTTGGGGAGGCAGTTGAGGGCACTATCGATATTTCGCAACCACTAAACAAAGCTAGTCGTTGTACTTCGTACTCGATTCATGCGGGGGAAACAAGGAAAAGGGGGTCTGCATGGTATTTTTGTGGGGGTTAGTGGCAGCCGTTTCCAGGCTAGGTAAGAAGCCTAGATCCAAGACTAGGTCCGCGATGATCCTTCCCAAATGCCAATCGCCCTGCTCAATCAATCTCGGTAAAATACTTGGTAGTTTCCACAATACCGCGTTCGCCCATACCTCAGACCTCGTAGTGGAAGGTGTGGACAGGTATTACTTCTTTCCGAGTTGCTTCGTCCCAGTTACGATAATGTAGATTCGGGATTCGGGAAGGGATTTACAAAAGCGACAGCCTAAGCGTAGACTGAATGGAGAGCACCACTTGATGGATGCTGATATCCGAATTTTGGGGTTACAGCATCGGGATTTCTGGGATGGACATTAGCGTCGAAGGCACGAAGGCTTCCGGCTCCATCAATCTAGATTAGACCATACATCATTGTCGTCACATGATTCGAGCAAGTGTCGACCTTTACTAGTCTCCTGGAGTCTAAGACCCTAATTTAGGATGGGGATGAACTTGCCCCGACCTATCGTACTTGGCCCATTTCTTTCTCTCCCATCACAATCGTTATCCTCTCCAAAAGGCTTCAAAATTACCACCATACTACTCTCTCAGGAACAGGGATTCTTTTACTTCTCTCCATCTCCGCATATTTCCACTTCTCTAGTTCCACCCACTTGCCCCAGCCCGGCAACTGAACCAAGTCACCTCCCAGTCACCTCAACCCACATTGCCGCAGCTATCGTCCATCCCTAATGTCCGACGACGGCCCCGACTCCGAACCCACCTTCGCCTGCTCGATGTGCCCCAAGCGCTACAAGCGGAGGGTACATCTCCGGCGGCATGTCGCAACCCACACAAGTGACAGACCCTTCCTATGCCCGTGGTGCCGCAGTTCGTTCCAGAGGGCTGATGTACTCAAACGCCATGCCCAAACCTGCCAGAGCTGCGAGGTAGTCGGCGGTGCCCGGCCTTCCCAGAGCAGACGTCGCGCGTGTGATTTTTGCATGAAGCAGAAGAAAGCATGCACCGAGGGTCAACCCTGTGAGAATTGCCGTCGCAAATCTGTGAGGTGCACCTTCACCCGTCGAGGAGATAGTACCATTGATGAGAGTCGGGATAAGGAATCGAAGCCTGACTTTGAAGTTAGTGGTGGCACTTCAATCAGTATTAGTGATGGCCCGAGTATCAGTCAACCAGCCGACCCTTTGATATTCCCGCCGTTCTCAATATACGAAAACCCCTCATATTGTGTCACTGGTGCCTACACCTTGGTCTCAGATGTCTTTGGCACGGAAACCACCAACGATAGCCACTGGGCAAACGTCCTCGATGTCGCGACCGAGAGCTTGGAGGATACGACCATCCCTAAGCCTAACAGATACTCATTCGACTTTTTATACAACTTTACAAGCCGAACTGGCCTTTTGGTCTCGTTTGACTGTGCCACAGAAAATCTTCGTATTCAGGTGCTTTCAGCTATCCTCCAGGCTCAGACTGCTGCCGACCCTCTGGTTGAGGCCGCAGATCCAGTCGACCTTGCCACAACGCCGGAAGCATTCACTCAAACCCCAGTTCTCCAAGATCCCCTGGTCCTCAAAACATATGAAATTCTTCTCGGCGTCAAGGAGGTGGTACAATGAGGCCCCGGAATAGCCCCGTGACACTTAAGTGGTCGCCCGCCCTCGAGCAGCAGTGCCTGCAGTTCTTCTCCCCAAGAAATATCCGAAAGTTCCTGGGGATATACTGGGAAGTGTGGCACCCCAATATTAACTTCATGCATCGCTTCTCCTTTAACCCTGCAAACTCCAAACATGCTCTTGTTGCGAGCATGGCTCTCATCGGTAAGGCTGTTTCAGAGGCTATTCCGCTCAGATATGTCCAGGGATTCCTAACATAGACGTCGCAATACTGACCAGAAGACAAAATTTAAGAGCCTCCATTTCTCCCGATCCTGCAGACAACGAACAGGCCAGGATGTGGTACAACTGTATCGAAGAAATTGCCTTTACTGACGACCATTTTTGCTGTGAGACGCGGTCCAACGCAGAGACAGCTCCGTGGATACCGAGTTCCAACAGAAGCAAGGTCCAGGCCCTCCAAGCCGCTTATATTGTCTGTGTTTACCAGAACTGGGAGGGCACTGATTCCAGCAAGCGACGAGTTCGACGTTACCGCTTCTCCATGGTAGTGTCGGTAAGCTTTATAACCCTATTCTCGTGCGAAATAGAGTCATAACCCTCTTCCTCATACTAGGTGGCCCGTGATATCGGGATGGCGTCCGCGAGGCACCTCGACTATGATCCCCTCAACATGTACAACTTTGACTGGGAGGGTTACATCGCTAGAGAGGAACTGATCCGGTGAGGAGTCGACTTGCGGATTGGATGTATCGAGCGCAGGCTGCTAATACAATGTTAGGACATTCTTGTGGATATTCCTCTTTGACTACGCCTTTGTCATTTTTAACAACCTACCCCCTCGACTGGTCATCAAAGAAATGCTGATGCACATGGCCTGGCCCGAAGCCTGCTTCCAAGCCCAAACCGCTGATGAATGTGCTCGGGAGATACAACAGTGGCTCCAGCGCTCCGCCTTGACGAAGAGCCTCACTGTCCGAGGCGCAGTGGAGATGTTCTGCAAGAACACCATGGTTCCAGAGATGTACATACATCTTGCGGATCTCGGACCCTTGAATCTGTTTGCAATTCTGCTCGGTACGGATCTACCCAATCATTGGTGATTTGCTACACATTAATACTAACTGGCATATCCACGCTAGCATTCCATTCGTTGCTATTTCTCCAGCAGAATTCATTCGTAACGGAGGATTGTCGAATCGTCCGTCTCGCCCTCTCCAATTGGCATCTGGTTTGGGAGACATACACCGACCAGCTCTCTACATCGCCGCCCCATGCGATGGTCCTGCCGAAGGACTTCATACCCGGCGAAAACATGTGGAAGAGAGTTGGGTTTATGCGCTTCGCCCCAGAGTTCTGGCTGCTCACCAACGTCGTCGTCGATCGCATTATTGCAGCGAACAAGCTCCCCCCTTCATCCGACCACGCAGTGGCTGATGGGAGCACAGAATCGACCGACCCTATTTTGAGAAAGTACGATCAGACTAGTATGCGGCAGGTCAATGACCTTATTACAGAGTTCCAAAAGGTGCAGATTAATTAGAGCACGGGTAGAGAAAGAAAGCTATCAGTCTCAAGATACTGTTTCTCAAAAACATGGCCAGAGTATCACTCAGCTACCTCTCGGGATCACCCATACATAAATACCAGAAACTCCGTGCTTGCCTTCTTCGTCGGCACAGAGCTGGGGGGTTTGGTTCCGTCTTAAGCATTAGGGGCTCCTTGGCCCTGGGTGTTTCGCCAGGGGCAAATTGCTCGGTCCAAATACCCACAATAGCGATCACCGCTTCTTGGAGGTACCCTGCAGCGACAGGAGCATCCAGGCTCACGGATACAACACCAGAAATAGTCAGAGCTGCTAGGAACATTAAGTGCGTTCACCGCAAACCTGAAACCCGTCTGAATACCACTACCACACCCGAGGGGACAAATAGTGTGAAGTTGTCCGGGGAGACTTTGACCGGGTTGGACAAGTGAGGCACGGCCCGCAAAGAAGCCCTCTCAGAAAGATGAGCTGTACAGTAGCTTTGGGATCTCTCTTCAGTGGGAGGCACGAGGGGAGGTCAGTGATGCTGTCTAAGGGTATCCTGCTGCAGCCGAACGCCGCGACGAAAAGCGATGATGGCCTCTAATTCAAGCAACGGGAAGCCGACAGGGGAACTGCAGGGATAGTCGCTTCGGGTTAAATGCATCGGAACAGGCAATCACTCAGATTGGGGTTCCGAAAACACGATGAAAATGTAATAGCTACCAGGTACTGCATCGTATAGACCTGCTTTTTTCCACTTTTTCGATATCTCCCCCCTCCCCGCGAAGTGCTTTAAGTTGTCTGAGCGCTGAGCGCAGCGGGGCACGCGCCTTGTGAGGGAGGGATGCGTCGGAGTTGAAATGTGGGACTTTTTCCTCGTCCCTCATTTTCGGGACTTTTTACCCCAGATTCGTGAAATAAACTTATCAGCCAAGTGCAGATTTCATCCTCTCCGACTAAACAAGACTGGAGAACCAAGAAATTTCAATCGGCCTAAAGCTAAATCGGGCCTAGTGCTTCCCTAACATGAGTGTCAAGACCAGGGCCAGCACCCCGAGTCTCCTCAACCGGGCTCAGTGGAGGGGTCCACTAGCTAGCTCACCCATCGATATCGGGGGGGAGGACCACGTTTCCGTGTCTATGGTTGGACGCTGCCGGAATCATTACATGCTTGGTTCGGTTTGAATGCTTTCCAGTGGTGGCTTAACTCGACGATCCTCGCACATCCCATGGTCCAGTTGCCTAGTCGGCAACAATATCGGTTGATGAGTTGCAGGTCTCTGACAGCTCTTAACCCTGGAGTCAAGGAATCACGGTGCTTTTCGGCATTCGCGATTTTTTCGGCGTATACCCGGCGTCATGCTCTCACGGAGAGTCCTCGTCTATGCTCTTTCACATCTCTAGCCGTCAAGCTTTCCTTCCCACATGTACAAGGGGAATACCAGGCGCCGACCCCGACACTCGATAGTTCCAATCCTGCAACCACTCGTGGAGCTGGTTCCGGTGTTGGCATCGGAAGACGGGCAAGGAGACTTCGAGGGAACTCGGCAAGCTGTTCGGGTGACGGTTAGTCTAAAAAGGAGAGATAAACCGCTCTCCACATACAGAAGAGGCAGAATAAAAATCGAAATAGTATGCTTCAGCTGGCTACTTCAAGGGATATCCTGTTCTAACGCAAGGCCTGGGCGTAAGAATGTAGATGTATAATTTATACCATTGTTAGCGGCCAGAGCGGCAGATCTGTACTTGTTGAAAGCCGTGGATGTGCTTTGAATCTGGGGCTACGGAGGAGAGAGGCGTGGATGCCGTTTGCGTGGGAGTTAAACTGCCGCTAGAGTAGTGGCGAACATGTCACTGCCCTGTAAGTCGTCATATATCTTTCGAACTTGGAAGAATTTAGCTACACCAAGTCGCCAGAGACCATTACATTTCCTAAATTACCAATCAAATTATCCTCCCAGGGTTCTCCATCTGGAATAATGGAATCTAGTTGCCTCCCACTCTCTCTCGAAGACTGTAACACCGCCGGGCAGCTCTCAAAGCAGTCTTGACAACGTCACAAGTACCTGCGGCTGGATCAATCCCCATCACCTCCTCGCTTTAAAATACATTGAAACAAGGCGGGAGGAGACAGGTTCTTCCAGTAAATTCTAGCTTCGTAGGATGGGCTTATTTATTCATTCTAACGATGTTCCAACCTTAATCCCCCTGGCCCACCTGCATCTATTCATATCCTCGACTCCGAAGCACGCGACTGAGCTTCTTGCCCCCGCTCTTCGAAAATTACAACTGATAGCGAAAGAGCGGTGAGCGGTCTCCTAGCTCATCTAGCTCCTCATTGGTGTACTCCGCAGAAATCTCCTCGGGTGTCATAGCCTTCCTCCGCTTGTTAATTGTCCAATACACATAATCCAAAGAAATAGATGCTACGACGGCCGTGCAGAGCAGGCCGAGAGACAGTCCATAAGCAGTCGGATACTTGGGAGCCTCCTTGTTGATGAAGATGTAGCTGCCGCCAAACCCACTGACGTTGCCCATCATGATCATGAAGCCCAGTCCCATTGCTCGCTTAGCGGGCCCTGCCAAGTTATCAGACGACCAGGAGTTGATCCCAGGAAGAGTCGGGTACGTTCCAGCGCAAACGATGAACAGGCAAAAATACGCGAGGGCAATGTTGTCCTTGAGCTTGTCCGAGACGACGTAAAGTATGGCGAATCCGACGAGTGTTAAAACCTGAGGTCCAACCATGAAGGGCATTCGCCACCTGTACTTGTCTGAGAACCATGCACATAATAAGGATGCGAGTGCGGCTACCGCATATGGCCTTGAAAGATAGTTAGCCAGGATTTTTCCCCATGGGAGACCTGAGTGGCCCATGGCAGAGTTGAAGGACTTACGGAGCGGTCATGAGTTGCGCTTTTGTAGAGGCAAATCCCATGTTCTTGACAATCTGCGGCATCGTGAACTTGACTCCGTAGAGGGGAATGCCGACGCCGTTGAAAATGAGAGCATGTACGTAAAGTTGCCAATCCTTGACTACCTTGACCAGCGTCTTTCTATTGTCAGCTTTCTTCTTCTCCATCTCCATACGGCCTCGCGTGGCGTCATGCAATAGGTTGAGAAACCGGGCTTCATCTGGCGCCAGCCACTTGGAAAGGGATGGGGAGTCTGGTAAGAAGAAGAAACACATCAGGCCAATTAGGACTGAAGCGACTCCCTCAAGAATGAAGATCCATCGCCAGCCCTCCAGATTTCTGACACCGTCCATCTGTGCTATGGCTGCGGCTAGGAGCCCCGAGAAGGCTCCAGAAGCGGCGCTGGCGGAGTAGAAAATTGCGACTCGCCAGTATGTTCGATTAGGCGGATACCACTTGCTGATGAGGTAGACTGCGGCAGGGAAAAATCCGGATCTATTAGGCAAGAGAGGGATTGTTAGTGGTGTCAGAGTCCCGAAATTTTGTAACCCAATATTATGGGGAGTGCTGTCGCATACTCAAAGAGACCTAACAATGCTCGGCATGCTGCCAAACCACCCATATTCTTGACAAAGCCTGTGCAGGTCATAACAAGTCCCCAAGCGGTGACGATGACGCCCAAATAATAGGAAGGCCGCTTGAATCGTAACAGCAGAGTGTTGCTCGGCAGCTCTGAATGGATAATAGGTATACAATTAGCTCACTTTTCCCCCAATAATTTGTGCTTGGAGATATGCGTACCAAACATTAGATATGGTATGAAGAAGATGGCTGCTATCAGGTTGTAGTCTGTCCCCGACATGCCGAGGTCGGCTTCCAAACCTTCAATCTTGGCATTCCCTAGTTCACGGTTAGGCTACGTAAAACCCGTCTTGAAATTGATGAAGCGCCCTTAGTACTGACCGATGTTAGCTCGGTCAATATGGCAGGCAAGGTATAAGAGTGTCAACATCGGGACAACGTGTCGGTCCACCTACAACTCACGCCCGAAGTCAGCAGAGAACTAATTAAGGCCATGATTAGGGATGGGACTAATGTCGGTGTGACATGCCTTGCGGAAAATCTTGTCTTGCTCAGAAGGCTCAACGCTGTTGAGGAACTGCTCTTGTTCCTCGGTCAATAAATGTTGGTAGCCATTGCGTCGTTCTTTGCCAACCAAGCTTTGATTGTCGAACTTCTCCTTTAAATCGACGTGATGAACACTACGGGCAGCTTCTTTATCCGCCATTGTGGAGGAGTTATTTGAGTTGGTCGATGAGGCTTGATTTGAAGTATCATCTGGACCGATTTTCGATGATCCGAAGGCTCCATCGCTCTTCTTTATATCGACAAAACCGACGATCTGGTTCAAATCTGGGGAACGTGAGGGATCGGCAGTCATGCTGCGCAGTAAGGTTTACCTCGGACGACTTTCCGATTCCTCACCACCTGCAATACGATCTGTGCGGATGCGGGGAAAGCAATTCAACATTTTGATTCGTCTCTAGCGCCGTCGTCTAGTGGTATCTCGGAGAACTTTCCGGCTCTAACTAGCGCCAGCGGCCCCCAGCTTGGACTGAGCAGAAGGGCAGCCCAAGTGTTTCCCGTCATTACTCCTTACCATGATCTCTTACCCCAACATCATCCCCATCATTCCCGGAGGACTTTCCGAGAGCTTATTACGCATCTCGCCAAGAAGTTACTTCTAAGGGCCCAATTTGGAATTTGATATGCAAGAATGGCCAGTTCGGGTCTAGACAACGGCATGAGAGATGGGTGAATATCCTAAGATAGACATACCCTTGTGTGGGGAGATAAGCATCACCAATTCTATTCATCACCGGTTGTCAAATTGATTAGGGGGACATAGAATCCGAACAGTAGGGACGCAGTGATACGGAACGTTTAATCGGCAGACATCGGCCATGATTCAACTCATCCAAGCTCGTCCAAAAGACCAAACTGGTCAAATATTGTGGAAGATGAGCTAGTCCAGTTCAAGCTCCAGTAGTCTTCTATCGGAAATCCTTCAAAGTTGCTAAGATTAACAGGGTCGAACCCAAGCTGCCCTTCGGTGACGTCGGCAAGCATGCACGGGAGAACGCAGCCAGCTTTATCTGCTACGGACGAAAACGCACACAGGCACCTAGACGCTGTTGGGCATAGCGGGCTATAGGATCTCAGAGTCCTAACGCAGTTACCGATGCCTTCGTCGAGATGCTGAGGCCCGATCCTGTCGGCTGTCTTGCTGCACAAACGTGCGGCTAGCAGAGAGGCTCCTGCGTTGTAACAAAACTGCATGTTATACCACCAGGGAGCTACAGCTGTGCCGTTTGCATCGGCTTGGAATTGGAGAATTGCAATGTCGGCCATTTCCATGGCCGCCTCTATGCACCGTGTGGCGCAATACCAAGTGGTGGCCTCTTCCAAATCCCAACCGTCGGTAGAAGGAGTTTTGATGATAGCGGAAAGCCCCGGACGTAGTAAAATCATGCGTACTTGCAGATACCGCTGCCGAAGAAAGTGGGCTTGGGTCATTATGGGACGGTCGTCTTGGAGGCTGAGTTGCTCCGGCAGTCTGCGTGTCCATCGATCCAGCTCCTTTTCCAGCCTGGAGGTATGGCTCAAAATGTCGATGGCTGGCGCGACTTTAGGGCCCTCCATATATAGCGAGACAAGAATTTCGTGTAGGATATCGAAAAGTTGATAAGAATAGACAAAGAACAAAGGTGGATCGTCGGATTCTTGGTTATCCTGGGTGATGCAATCAGTAATTGCGATTGCCCTTGCCGCGGAAAGCGATAGCGTTGGCGACCGGCCCAGCGTCATGGACAGGGTGCGGTCGATGGTAACAAGACAGTTCCAGACGACCGCAGCCAGGCGCTGGTCTCGTTCCGGTTGCAAGTTTTTGATCGCCTCTGGAATGTGAAGACCTATCGATTGTGCTGCCCTGATCGCGAGTCCAACGATGACCCAACATTGGCGAGGTTTCTCGGCGCTCTGCAGATACTGCGCGCATAAGATCAAGGCTTGAATGACCTGGAACGATATGTCTCCGAAGATGTCGAATCGTAGTAGCCGCTTTGCGCGCTCAAAATAACCCCGACCAGCATCGCTAGGAAGGTCGCGCAGTTTGCTCCGCTCCGCCAGCGCAAACATCAGGTTCGCGAGGCAGAGGGTCATTCGACACTTGTCAGATGATTGAATTCCCGCGTAAAGAGCGTCAATCTCTCGCAGCATCTCAGTCCAATTAATCGCCGGATAAACCGGATAGTGAACGGCCCGGTAAACTTTCAAGAGCTCGTCCGCGGTGTGACGCCGGGGAAGAACATAATCGGCAGATATCCGATCGCCAATCGGCGTATGGGGGGCGAGATCTTCAAGAGTGACGCTCCGAGTTGTCTGGGGGTTCGGTCGCGTGATGGTATTCTGGAGCTCGCGGATGAAGACGCCGGTGGAGGACTGACCGAGATGGACAGAACCGGTCAATTGTGGAGGGCAGTCCGGAGCGACTTGAGAGGGTGTGTTCCCCTGCCAATCATGGTCGAACATCGATGGGGCCCGGTTAGAATCGCTTCGGGGAGACGAGGAACGACCACCTGTTCCCTCGATCTGGCTCATTGGTGACGTCTGGGTGCTTTCCAGAGCCTCGAGCCTCCTCTCCAGTTCCTCTACATACTTTTGCCGGTGGCGATCCCATGGAGCGAGTGAGACGGTATACTTGCACAGGTCATTTCGGCGGGTACATGCACGGCACACTCCAGGGCTCCACCGTCAGTATCCACGCACGCAAAGGCGTGGGCATTTAGGAGGACGTAGGGACAGATCGGCCTTACCTGGACGACATCCGTCGCATCGGACCTTTCTCGCACGGCAGTTCTCACACGCAACTGCAATCTTGCGCCTCTCTGACGACGGTGGCATGGTCTTTTTCTTTGGTATGTCGGGGCTTACTCTGGCAGAGGAATAAATGGGAATTCGGGGATAGAATGTGGGTAGAACCGGGGCTCAACTCGCTCTGTCTTTTCCGCCATGGAATTTCCAAGGGCCTAGGGCTAGGACTTGGTGTTTCCTCGGCATAGTGCCACAAAGTCAAATCGAGAGTCTATGAAGCATGCCTGCCCTAGTTTACTAGTGAATGTGGAGTGGGATCACGCTAAACCAGATTGATATGCGGGGTGCGGAGAGGCGAAGACGAGGTTCGGAAAGTCTTCCGAAAGAACTCTGGTCGCGAGGAGGCGAGCACAACTTACATTGTGGGCCATGCTTCGGATATAAGTCAACAAGATTCTCACCATCTTCTCATTCACAAGCACAAGAAATAACCATTAGGATTCCAGCTCAGTTTATTTTCTATTTTACATATACTCACCACCTTCATCACTCCTTGAAGAATTAAACAGAAGACCAACCTCGTCAAAATGCCCGAAATTGAAGGCTATTACAAGAACAACCCTGACAGCATTACCTACATCAAAGATTGGGATGCGACCGCTAAGGACTGGATTCCAATGTCACCCGAGGAGCTCGCCAATTTGGACAAGCTGAATCTCCCAAGCCCTCGATGTCCCAACATTCCGCCCGTCAAAGACGTCGAAGAACTCCTGCCTTCTCTAGACGCCGTTGCGAAGCGCCCATACTCCGGAGGGCTCTGGCCTGCGTGGGGTCTCAAGAAGGGTGAAAAAGTCCTGGTCAAGATGTCAAACTGGCACCATCCGATGGTCATCGATGGCGTGAGGAAAATCCTTGAGAAATACGAGACCGACTTTCACATTGATATCGAGGACAAGGGACCTCCACCCCAATGGCAGGGCCACGATGAAGCGGAATATTACCTTTTCCGTACTAAAGAGCTTGCTGAGTGGATAGACTCATGGGAAGTCATGGACAAAGAAGGAAAATGGGATAAGGTAATCCAAGGGTATGGAGGCCCTATCCTTCGTGAGCGCAAGATCAAGATCCAAAGAATGCCCTTCATCGTCCCAGAGACCGTCGTGTCTCCATGCCACCAGCTTCCTGCGGAAGTTCTCGTCGCCATTGATGAGTGGACCTGGAGAAGGATCAGGGCCTGCAAGCGAGTCCACATCACGGATCCCGAGGGGACTGACATCCGCTACACCAACCACGATGCCTACTGGAATGGCACTCGGGAAGTCTACCGCAGAGACCACGTCGAAAAGCATTACTCTTCCAATGTCCCATACGGCGAGACATATCTGCCCGGTCACATCTGGGGCCGTCCTCCGTTCATGATTCCGCAGGAAGATGGTGAGGGAGTCATCAAGGGCACCATGAACCATATCGCTCCGTATCCTCGCATGGAAATGCACATCAAGAACTCGGTAATCACCGAGATCAAGGGAGGTGGCATTTTCGGAGAGAAGCTGCGACTACTTGCCAAGAAGACCGCTGGCACCCAATATTCGGGCTTCAACCAGCCTGGCATTATGCAGTGGTGGGAGGCGTCTATTGGTACTTCTCCAAAGATCCACCGTCCCCGCGAAAATTATGCCAACGGGTTCAACTGCGGATTGTACGAGCGAATGCGGTCTGGCATTATTCACATTGGCTTTGGCACCATCATCTCCGCAGACACCGAGCGCGCCGACGCAATGGCCGGGAAGCTGGTGGGTCACTGGCACATCCATTTATACTTCCCGACATACATTGCCGAGGATGTCAATGGCGAAGATGTCGCCATTATTGAGCATGGGAGACTCAAGGCTCTTGATGATCCCGAGGTCCGAGCAATCGCTGCAAAGTACGGAGATCCTGATGAGATGCTACGGGAGGACTGGATACCCGCAATTCCCGGGTTGAACATGGTAGGGGACTACAACAAGCATTACGCCGAAGACCCGTACAAGTACACGATGTTGGAGCTCGATATCTGTCGGCATTACCACCCCCTTTTCCAGAGAATGGTTGCTGGAGGTCGAAACGGACGGGACAAGACAACCTGTTGTTCATAGGTGAAGTTTCGAGATATCCCACGGCAAGAATTAACCACGCTGCTGTTGTAGTGGAGAGAACAGAATGATATTGCTTGTTTTTTAACTCTAGTGGTCATGTATCCTTTTACTTATGCTAGAAGTCTTTCAATCATAAATTCATGCTATCCGCATCAGTCTAGGACGTGCTATAAGCCGGGGAAAAACAAAACGCATAAAACCAATATGGGTCGTCGTCTACTTCGAACTGAGCAAATGATCGGCTAGTCTTTGAGCCAGAGCAACAAGTGTCAATGTTGGGTTCGCGGCCGGACTGACGGGGAAGACGGAAAGATCGCAAACATAGAGATTCTTCAACCCGTTGACCTTCAGATTCTCATCGACTACTCCTTTTCCATCTTTGCCCATCCGCATTGTGCCGACTTCGTGACCCACAATTCCGAAACCGGCTTTCCCAACATTCGGGAGCGGTGGACGGCGGTCGTCAGGTGTTTTTCGCCCCAATGCGGCACCGATGGCCTGTGCAAGGCGTTGCATCTCAGGAATGTGGCCGGTATTGTCCTTGACACGCTCGATCTGGATGGTCGTGGTAGGATCCGGCAAGTTCAGGACTCTGTTCCTGTCGTCGAGATGGGCGCCGAGTGAAAAGGCTACCTGGACCACGCTCTTGGTTACGTTCTGCTCCTTCAGGGCCTCTTTGAATTTTTCCTCAGGAACTTCGCCAAGGCTCTCGTCGAGGTAGACCGTGGGCAATTCCTCTGCCTGGGCCGGTCCAAGGAACGTGTCGGCGTTGACGGCCATGTTAACTAGGACTGGTTCGTCGCCGAACTTGACCCAGCTATTGAGCTTGAGTGGTTGGCTGTTGAGCGTTGCGAGATGTGGCCCCTGCAACACCTCGAAACGCGTTCCCCAAATGTCGTGATCCATGAGCCCCTTTCCGATGAGGTTACCAGATTCCGTGGCGGGTCGGCATCCTTCGCCGAGGCCGCTGCGCAGAGCGATCGAGGGGCTTCCCAGTGTTCCCGCGGCAAGAATCACGGCGGCATTCACAACCGGGATTTCTACCTCTTCACCGGCCTGATTAGACACGGTAAGGCTCACGATGGTCGACTTGTCCTCCGCTTTTCGGTTGACGGTGAGGACTCTTGTGTTGGGTAGAACAGTGAGGCGTTCGTCTCTGTTGTAAACGCGGTCCAGAATCCAGTTGACCGGGCTAAATGCACCCATCGAAAACTGGTAAAGTGCATTCCCCGGGTTTCGGGTCGCGAATTCGGCGGCCAGAGGGCAGTTGGTAAAGCGGCAGCCCCAGTCCTTGGTACCACTATCCAGATTCTCAATGAGCTGGCTAATCTTGTCGACAACTTGTGTGTTCACAGAGCCATTCTGAGGATACGGTCGGTCAAGTGTTGCATGTGGGTCGTTGGCCAAGATCTTGTATGCTTTGTCGTAGCCGCCCTGCTCCAGCAAGTAGTCGGAAACTTCCTTTGGGAAGTTTGCTCTCAGGTTTTCGGGATGCGCCTTTGGCGTGTACAATCCCCAAACGTTGCCCCGTCCGCCAAGACAGAAAAATTCACCGCCAACATACGGATACGATCCTTGGGTGACCGTATTGACGGGCGCCTTGAGGGCATGATAGACGATGTCATTGTCCTGGGAGGGACCGGCGGGGATATTGTGACTCCAGTGAGGACGAGGTGCGTTGAGACAATGGGTGCTGAAAACGGGGCCTCCGCGCTCAATCAGGAGAACCCTGGTCGTGCTGCTACTCTCCAGCAAGCATTGGGCAAGAATGCCGCCGCCCATGCCGCTGCCGACGATGACATAGTCGTAGAAGCCGTACTCACACAGCCTAGAGACATCTTTTATTGAGGCGGAAAGAAATTTATCCATGATGACACAATTTTTTGTATGCAACGTTGAACAATCGAATCTGCTCCGTCTCGTTGAGGAATGGAGTTGCAAAATCCGATAGAACTTGAGAGGAACTCTTCAAGAACCCACCAGCTCTCTTCATCGGGTTAAATACTCCCTCTTCCTTCTCCCTGATGGGATGTTGATAGTGCGGTTCCACCCATCTGTCGGTCGACGGACGAGAGGTTCCGACGATTGCCCGTTAAAGCCATTGGCTCTCCAAGTGACGAAAGACCCGCATCCATCGTGGCGCAAGGTGTGCAGATAAGCCAATAGTGCATGGTCTGCGACGGATTTGCGTCTGTGTTTTTTCCACTTTGCAAGGTTCCCGCGTCTACCTCAGTACACAGCCCGGTTTCAAATGGCGCGACCGTCCGATCAACACCGGGATCGAGCGGGGTAATCTCGATTTGAGGAATTCCATACATCCCACACATCCCTGAGCCAAATATCCGAGGACGGGGGGGATTGATCGTTGCATCCATCTCCAGCACCGGTCCACCGCCCTCTTCGGCGCATCCGTATCGGGCCTAAATAATCTAATTGCCATGCGTGATGACGATTGCCCTGAAATTCTCACTAAAAATCACACCCCTTTCTCCCATTAGAGCACGGCTTGTTTGAATGGGCAAATGTCGGAACAAGATTCCCATTTGACGAGCCCGTTTCACAAAAGAGATAGATGGGGTAGGGACAGGACATAAAATGAAGTATTTTTTTTTATCAAAGGGCCGACTTGTCGACCCGACCGCCACTTGTTTTTGCCACGGATCCGTCTCCTTCCTCATCAAGTATGCGCAACGAAAACTGCATGTTTACTGGGCGACATCCACAATCATGCAGAACCCGGCCTTCACCACACGGAGCTGCTAGATTAACTTGTAAATATATTTCCCAGTCGCCGAAGGTGGGCAGCGCCTCTCGTGCGCTGCATGCGCACTCAGGAATCAGATTACGCAGCATCGAGGACGTGCAACTCAAGGAAAATGGGGTTTTCACCACTTGTCACAACTGGTTCCCCAAGCATTCTTAAGCGGTGCATCATCCAAGGAGATTCCGAAGCCTTGCCACGCCCGCAGAGATCACGAAGGTGAAGTGTCTGAGAGCGTCTCACTTAGGCAAAGGTGTTTTAACGCGAGGTCTTCTCTCGGTGGCTCTTCCATGCTGATCTCGAATGGTACTGCATCAACAACGTCGGCCATCTACCTTTCCTCTGATCCTTTACTTGGCGCGCCTGAATTGGTTGCGGCGGGCGAAGGTTGCCAGGGAGACGGCGAAGAAGCGCAGGCTCGAGTCCTAGTCTCAATGCATCACATAAGCCTCATGGCCCTGATCAGTGGTTCGGAGATAGTAGAAGCCCTCGTTTTCCCAGATCGCATCGAAACATGGGGCCTTTATGTAGGCTGAACCAAAATCTTCAGTTTGAGGAGTAGTATTCAAAATAATTCGAATCCAATCTTACCTTTTTCACTAAAGAGTAAAAGTAAGGAGAAGAAAAGAAGCGGAAAAAAGCGAAGTGAAAATAAGGGGAAAAGGAAAGAAGAAGAAGGCAAGAAAAAAAAAATGGACAGTAACAAGGACGAAAGTAGAGCAAAGAAGGGCAATGAGATGTCAACCTCAAAAATTGAGAGAGATTCGTTCTTGTTTCACGTTTCGATGCACATCCTCCAAGGAACATCATCGAACTGAGTTTCGAGTCGACTTCGAGGACCTGACTGATCGCCATTCCGGTTAACGAATTCACAGACTTGCTCACGTGTTCTGCCTGGCGATGTGAATGGCGTCACAGGTACCAAGTCTGATAGTATGCGTCACCTCACAGCCCTGGAAGGGGTCGTGTGAAGTGAAGCAGTAATGTCAACAATGAATACACAGGTACTTCATTTAGGTACAGGGGTCCTAACTTAATACACTTAGTTTACCAGGGCACATGGTAGCCTCCTGAGTCCTGAGCGGGAATATAGGGCTGCACCTGTCTGTCTGGTCCGGACTGGCTCGCCAGCCGCTGAGAGGTTAAATCCATCAATGATCTACGTATTGATCAATCATTTGATCTGAGATGGCGCCGGCGGTCTGCTGTAGCGCTACAAGAAAACAGAACAGGACCTCAGGCCTCCTCTAAACAAGTCCCCTAGCATTAGGCCGAATCATTCACTGGTTCAGTCGAGGATTTCATCAAGAGACACAGTACAAAGATATTGACTGTCGAACTACCCACATAATTACTCCATCATCTGATTCGAAGCAAGGACTGGATGCTCTGTCCTCGTCACACAAAGAGAGTTGGCCTCCCGCAGGCTCTGAGAGCGGGCACCAATTGAGTGCTCCAGCCCAACCAGGGCCTTGGGTGCCTTCGCCATCTCCCCCTCCCCCCCATAAATGCGTGCTGGGCTCCCAGCCAAACCAAACTTATGTAGCCCAAACTTTTCTTCCTTTCCAAATACCATCCGCTTATTTACTCCGTTTTTACTTGCGACGATTGTGATCCATGTCACACTATCAACCACGCGGAGGTCGAGGAGGTCGCGGAGGAGGCGGTGGGGGAGGCGGTAGAGGTGGCAGAGGCGGCGGCGGCGGCGGCGCTCGTGGCCGTGGAGGGTTCGGTCCTGGCGGTGGTGGTGGTGGAGGCGCCAGGATATTTTCGTAGGTGTTCACCACTTCCGCAAAGTCCAGCATGAATGGCGAGCTAACTAACCCCTTTCGACTACAGACCCGGCGGACCCGATTCTCCACCTTCGACGACGGTTGCTAAAGCCGAAGACGACTTCCTCTCCAAACAAATTGCGAATCTCAGCTTGAAGACCTCGCCTCCTCTACGGCCAGGTTACGGTACAGGAGGGCGCCCTATAACTGTCTGGGCCAACTACATCGAGCTGGTGGCGTCCTCCGACCTGACACTCTACCGTTATGATATCTCGACGTCACCAGGTGCGACAGGTCGAAAGCTCACCCAGATAATCCGACAAGTTCTCCAAGCACCCGAGCTCGCGGGCTTCCAACAAGATATCGTCTCCGATTTCAAATCAACTCTGATATCGCGGCGAAAGCTCGGAGGCAATCAAATCTCGATCAAAGTAACATATCACGATGAGCGCTTCGAGGAACCTCGAGAAGATGCGCCAGTCTACACCGTTAGGTTGTTGTTTACCAACACCCTCTCAATCGGGACCCTCATCAACCACCTCAAGGCTACCGCCCCATCCGCCGACTACGTCGACAAGATGCCCACGATCCAGGCCTTGGACATTTTTCTAAACCACCATTCCAGGTTGTCCAAGGACCTCATTTCGGTAGGCCGCAACAAGACGTTTTCCCTCAAGGAGGGTACCGCCAACTATAGCCTTGGTGCTGGCCTCGTCGCCGTACGAGGATTTTTTGCAAGCGTTCGAGCGGCAACCACCCGCATCCTAGTCAACGTGAATGTTAGCCATGGCGTCTTCTATCAGAGCGGGCCTCTTGATGCGGTGATGAATGAATATCTAGACCGGAATCGCAACGTGACAGGGCTTCACAACTTTGTGAAGAGGTTGAGGATCACGATGCGTCACCTCCCCGAACGCAAGAACAAGAGAGGCGAGGTCATCGTCCGAGCCAAGACGATTCTCGGACTTGCCACGCAGAATGATGGGCAAGGTACGGAGCATCCGCCAAAAGTCGCAAGGTTCGGCGCAGGTCCGAAGGAAGTTCAGTTCTGGATGGATAGTTCCACGGGCTCGGCCAAACCAGCTGCAGCACAGGGGCAGGGCGAGACAGGAAAGAAAAAGAAGAAAGGAAAAGGAGCCCCTGCCGCGGAGAGCAGCAAGCCTTCCTCTTCGACAGGAAGCGGAAAATACATCAGCGTCTACGATTATTTCAAACAGAGTGAGTGACCCTTTGCCCTTCTCAATCAGGTCTCTTCGGGCATAGAAAACTAACGATTAACCGTAGCGTATAACCGTTCTGTCAATGCGAATATCCCCGTCGTCAACGTTGGCACGCGAGAGCGACCAACATATCTGCCCCCTGAGGCCTGCAATCTACTTCCCGGGCAAAATGCGAATACCAAATTGAGCCCAGAACAAACCCAGAACATGATCCGGTTTGCCGTTCGCAAACCGTGGGAAAATGCCGAGTCGATCCTGCGGGACGGTCTCAACACAGTGGGCTTGTCACCCAAGACAAACCTCCTTTTGGTAAGTGCATCAAAGCGGCTGTCCCCAACACAGCAAATATCCACTCCCCAAGAAAATAAGCGTAATGGGTTATCGCTAATATGGCCAACTCCATTTAGGGACATTTCGGCGTATCCTTAACCCCCAGCTTAATCAAGGTTCCAGGGCGGGTTCTCCCAGAGCCCAAGGTCTTGTACAAACAAGCCAAGTCGGTTCAAGTCCGTTTCGGGGGCTGGAATATGACTGAAGTCCAGTTCAGCGCCGCGGGGAACTTGAAGAAGTGGTCGTACCTTGTCGTCACACATCCGGGAACCCGGAACGTGTATGACTCCGTCAACCCGGTCGACGTGATCAGGAGCTTTGCCGAAGTCTTGAAGAAACGCGGGATCACGGTGGCCCCTCCCATGCCAGGAAGGAAGCTCAACCTCAACAACCCCGACGACCCGCAGCTCAGCAATCTCATGCAAGGCGCTGCAGGACCGCTCGATCTCCTCCTCGTCATCCTCCCGACCAGCAATACTCCCGTGTACTACCGCATCAAGTCGTACGGAGACACAAGGTATGGTCTCCACACCATTTGCGTTGTGGCCGACAAGCTGGCCAAGCAACAGGGCCAAGACCAATACTTTAGCAACGTCGCTCTGAAATTCAATCTCAAGCTCGGCGGCCAGAATCAGCTCGTCGACCCATCTCGACTCGGTATCGTCAACGAGGGCAAGACCATGGTTGTGGGCATCGACGTCACGCACCCGTCTCCCGGATCCAGCACCTCAGCCCCCAGCGTTGCAGGCATGGTTGCGAGCATAGACAGACACGTGTCTCAGTGGCCGGGCGTGCTCAGGTTCCAATCCGAAGCACGCCAGGAAATGGTCTCGGATATGAAGGACATGCTCAAGTCTAGATTGCGACTGTGGAAAGAGCTCGGGAAGAACAAGACTCTGCCGGAAAACATCCTCGTGTACCGTGATGGCGTGTCGGAAGGCCAGTACCAGAAGGTTCTGGTTGAAGAGCTCCCGCTATTCCGAGAGGCCTGCAAGGAGGTGTACCCGGCGGCCGATCAAAAGGCCGGGCTGCCACGGCTCACCATCATTATCGTCAGCAAGCGACACCACACGCGTTTCTATCCCACGAGCGAGAAAGACGCGGATCGCGGGGGTAATAACCCAGCTGGCACCGTCGTCGATCGGGGCATCACCGAGGCGGGAACCTGGGACTTTTACCTCCAATCACACACTGCGATCCAGGGCACTGCGAGACCCGCACACTACGTCGTGATCCTCGACGAGATTTTCCGAGATCACTACAAGAAGGGCGTCCCGCCTCCGTACCGAAATGTTGCCGACGTGGTGGAAAGCCTGAGCCAGACCCTATGTTACACGTACGGCAGGGCAACGAAGGCCGTGAGCATTTGTGCCCCGGTTTACTACGCGCACATTCTGTGCGAGCGCGCTCGGGTATATTTAAAAGACGTGTACGACTCGACTCCCGCGGCTTCGGGAGCCGGCTCAGTTGCTGGTAGCCTAGGACGGGCCGGCACCGTTGGGAATACAGATGTCGAGCCTCACTTGAAGTTGAGAAACAGCATGTTTTACATTTGAGGACCGGTGGACTTTGTCCCTTGTCATATTCATTGATCGAGGGCAAGAGCGAGTCAGTGGGGTCAGATTCCACATCAGAAGAAATTTTCCTGAGACAAAAACCTAGACTAAACCTAAACAAATATTTTCCTGCTTGTTCCTTTTTATGAAAACTCCGCGATAAATGAAATACAAGCAAGTAAAGATCGGATACATGAATATTCCCTCCGTTTTGTGGGCTGTTCCCCCCACGTCACCAAAACGAACCGGGATACTTGCCCCCTGGTATCAAAGACCATCAGTCAAGCAGCAGCATCCACACCCGCGGGACGCGAATACTCCAATACGTAATAGACTAGATAATTCATACGAGACAGGCACAAGAAATGTCCAAAAGATATTCTTAGATGACGGATATGACGGCAACTTTATAATTGAGGCGACCAGGTTCTCGGGTGGTGCTGCACCTATCCCACAGGCCAGCTCGTCAGATCCTCCTCTGTGCGGTTACCAATAAATGCAACCCGTTTGGCCTCAAGAGACCCAAACACTCAATAACGAGATAGGATAACCCAATAATTGCCTAGAAAAGTCTTCTTTTTGCCGATCTACCCGGACGCTAGCTCCAGTCGCGCGGGCGGGTGGGGAAAAGAATGGTTCAGAGGCCATCAGGGTACTCGTTCCTCGTCATCTGCTCGTTCGGTGTTCAATATAACTCGTCCTGCCAAGCCGTAACATCAGGATAGGAGAGGAGAGCCCTGTCCCGCGCATCTTACACTCTTCTTCTATCCTTCTATTCCTTGACAATAGCCTTGCCAAGTTGCCAAGCGTCTTGGCTTGCAGGAGACATTATCTCTTTTTTCGACGAGTCACAAGCCCAGAAAACCAATCCCAACTTGCATCATGATCGGCCGTTTAGTCCGGCGAGAGGACTCGTCTGATAGTTCTTCTTTCACCGTGACGATCGAATGTGGTCCTGAAAACGACTATGATGGCCGACTGGGACTTCGTATATCCGCCATCTTCGTTATTCTAGTCGGGTCTCTGTTAGGCACTCTCGTGCCCATCCTTCTCGCCCGCACCCAGCGACTCCCCTTTCCCCGAACCGCGCTCTTCATCGCCAAGTACTTTGGTTCTGGAGTCATTATCGCCACAGCTTTTATTCATCTACTTGCCCCAGCCGTAGAGGCCCTCGGCTCACCATGTCTGGACGAGGACAGCCCGATTACACAATATTCGTGGCCCGAGGGCATCGCCCTCATGACAGTCTTCTTGATGTTTTTCATCGAACTCATTTCCAGCCGCTACGGCATCCCGGGTTTCTCTCAGAGTTTGGAGCAGTCCGATAAAGAGGGTGATGTTGGTGAGTGCTATCCTTTAACCACCTACGAAGTACGGAGGATTCCATTCTAATTACCACTCAACTAACAATGTAATGTAGAACAAGATGCCAATACCACAGCTGTTGTGACCGATCCCAAAGAAAGCGTTCCTGCCGCACACGAACACTTGGGCCACGCGCGGGAACATACCGAATTCGACTCGCTGGCGATGCAAATGACTGCCATCTTCATTCTCGAATTTGGTGTCATATTCCACTCCATATTCATCGGTCTGACTCTTGCCGTCTCTGGCGATGAGTTTGTGGTGCTCTACATCGTCCTGGTCTTCCACCAGACATTTGAGGGCCTTGGTCTTGGGTCACGTTTGGCCGTTGCCCATTGGCCACCTGGCAAAGGGTGGATGCCTTATCTCCTTGGAACCCTCTACGCCTTATCAACACCCATAGCCATCGCTGCCGGCCTGGGTGTTCGCCAGAGCCTTGCCCCCGGAAGCTCTTCGACCCTGATTGTCAACGGTGTATTCGATTCCATCTCGGCCGGCATCCTTCTCTATACCGGCCTTGTCGAGCTCATGGCCCACGAGTTTCTGTTTAGCACTGAGATGCGTCGCGGCAGTATTTCCGTCACCCTGGCCGCTTTCGCATGCATGTGCCTAGGCGCAGGTCTCATGGCTTTACTGGGTAAATGGGCATGAAAACCCCGAATTGGAAGAGTAGCATGTATGGATTATAGCCTGCCTGTGGAGGAACAGACTGTTTAGCTTTCGTGTATGTCGACTTGGGTAAAGTACAATCTCTCTCGTTAATTACTACTTTTCATCTAACCTTGACCGAGTCGTGAAGATCATCATAGTAAAATCGGCATCCCGGTGACTCTGTAACTAAGCATATTGCCAGTCCGTTGTATCGATTTAATCGTACACGTCCCGGAAGCCCTATGAATGTACATATTGCATAGACTCTGCGACTTTCCGCTCAATTTCGTGATTTAAGCCCTATATCAGTCTAATGTGAAGTGCACCCTAGCCTTCGTTGTTATTTATGGCCGTGGTTCAGTTACACGATCGCCCCGTAGGATCCGGGTTAGAATAGATTAGAGGGATTAAGTGATAAACCACATTAGGGGTTGTCCCGGGCAAGACATCTAATTCGAACAGTCGACGCTTGACAAGAACCGTGGATGCTTATTTAAATATTATATATGCGGCATGATCCCATTACCACCTCTGGTATACAAATGCCACGAATGGAAGTATTTTCGGCTGGGATATAATCTTCGATATTTAGGCTAATGTGCATTCAAAGCGGATTTCTGGTGGGATGCGACGAAGATGATATAATATTCGTAAGCCCTCACAAAAAACAGCAGTAGTTCTGTCACCGAGCTAACGTTTGAGCGTCGAAAGACCTTCGAATGTCATTGAGAAGATGCGAAACCGTTGTCCGTGGCAGCTACTGGACAAAGAGATTGGGAATGAGGAGAGTGCGCCTTGGTGAAGTTCTCTAAGGCGTCGCATCACTATTGGGGAAACGGGGACCGAATTTCCGAATTTGTGGGGAATAGGGTGGAGAGACGGATATGACGATACAAGCCATTTAACTGTTTCGGCAACGGCAACGGAACCTGGACCGCCGGGCTGCAAATTGGAGCACCTAAATACCCTGACCTTTCCCTTTCCCTTGGGGCTACTCTTCTCTTTACCCCTCTATCCGTCATCACATCACCTCAAGCAAGTCCTTACGAACCCCCCAGGCAGACGACCCGCAGCAATGTTCCGCAGAACCTTTCTCCTCGCGCTTGCTTTGGTCCCATTCTCCCTCGCTCAGGTCTCCGAGGACTTCGAAGGCGGATGGGATGAGGCCTCCTGGCCCACCTACGCTAATGACTGCAACCAGGGCGGTAAAGTGAGCCTTGACAGCTCAACCGCCCACAGCGGCAAGAACTCCGTCAGGGTTGATGGCGCGGGAGGCTATTGTGGACACATGTTTTTCGGCACGACGAAGGTTCCTAGCGGCGATGTCTATGTCAGGGCCTGGATGTAAGCTAATTCCTCCCGGCGAAAGGCGATGAGTTCTAGCGGTGAAAGACGGTACTAATAACCATCCGATTACAGCAAAGCCTCCAAGGCACTAACCGACTCCCATGTCTCCTTTATCACCATGCCCGACTCCGCCCAAGGTGCCAACAAGCACCTCCGCATTGGCGGGCAAAGCAAGATCCTGATGTACAACCGCGAGTCCGACGATGCTACACTCCCCGACCTCTCCCCGCAGGGTATTGCTGCCTCTAAGGCGCTTCCAACAGGCACCTGGGAATGTTTCGAATACCACTTAGGAACCGACGGCACCGTCGAGACTTGGTTGAACGGCGACGTCATTGACGGTCTTACAAGCAAGGCGGGCGTCACCAACGCAAACGCCGGTCAGTGGCAGCGAAGCAGCGTCAAGCCCAAAGTCACTGGTATTTACTTCGGTTGGGAGTCGTACGGCGGTGACACTAACACCTTCTGGTACGATGACATTGCTGTTAGCTCAACTCGCGTTGGATGCGACGAAGCTCCTGCCGCTTAAAGAACCATCACGATTAGCACACGCCACTTCAAGGTCTGAGTGGAGGCCAGGGACTGTGTTTTTCACCCGTAATGGCCTAGAGCCCGGGGTCTTGCCACATGCTCATCTTCTAGCGTCCAAATGTTCGTCCTACTAGAAGATGAGGACGGAATAGAATATCTTGGGTTGAAAAAGTGTACCATGGCTACTAAGTTTAGGAAGCTCAGCGGAGTTTGGTCTTCGTCCAAATATGTATATACGCCGCCTTCTTTTGAGCATAACAATTATATCTAGGTTCAGTCATATAGATTTCTATCACAAAGTTGCAAGATATATGAAAACACGTATTTTATCGCTTATGTTGAGAGAGCTGGCGGTAGTGTCTCCTCTGCTCTGTCACCTCTTGCTGTCGAACCACTGGACCCGACGTCGACGCTCTGTAGACGACCAGGGTTCGTTGCAACCGATCTCGCCGTTACGCATCTGACTCCAGTGCGGTGAATCCGAGCCTTCTCCCCTTTTATAGAGGAGAAAACATGGCACGGATATCTTTAGAGGATCAGAGAGACGAATTATTACATTGTATGGAGCATAAATATTATACTGGGTATCAATCTGGAGAAGCTCTCTGCCCCCCACACTCGGTGCCACGTTATTTGTCGTTATTCTTCTCATCCATACAGATACACATCGCTACTACGAGCGCCATGTCCACACCCGGGGCGACAGTGACGGTATACGTCTGCTGACCTGCAAAGTAATGCTTCAGGTTCCTGTCGCGCTTGATTCTAGCCACAACGAAGCCGGTGGACTCCTCCACGATATCTGCACTGGAAGATCGCCAGTTGCCTCTCATGACAAGGACTTCTTGCTTTCCGCTCTTGGAAGTGAATGTGATTGTGGCTTTGGAACCAATGACTATTTCGGAAAAGAAACTTTGTCAGTCCTGCAACAAACCTCAAGCGCGACACACGGGAGAGAACCTGATTCAATGTTTGGGAGGGGGAGTGGACAACTTACGGGTCGAAAGGCTGCTCTTTACTTCCATGATGGTCTGACCAGACGGATTCTCAACGAGAAATGTCGGCCGGAATGACAGCAGCTTATTGACAATTGTGAAAAGATGATTGTTGGCCATGTCGAAGACCTCCTTCCGGCCTCGGAGGGACAAAGCGTTACCTTGAACGCGGAGGAGCGGGAATCCATTGGCGAGCTTGATGTCGAAGCTGTCTCCGGACAGCGACATGACCTTTTCATCCACGACAACGGTTTCCGTCTGTCGGGCGATGAATTGGTCGAAAATGCCAATTGGCTGGGGTGCGGGTGGGAAGGCCTCCATGGTTACGATTCTGAACGACGATCTCGCTCTCAAAGGTTGCGATGGTGTTACCACTTGAAGGCAAGGGGAAAGAGGATGGTAAATGTTCGACACACGATCGCAGGTCCTCCAAGTTGTGAGATGATCAGATCGGTCTATATATATATCTGGCTGGTTTTAGCTCACTCAGCTCTGGTGGCTGAGCAGTGGGCTGTGTCAAACAAGGTGATATTCCTCGACCAATGACATATTTTCGATCAAGGAGCGTTGAAGAGGTGTCATCTGAGCTGGCGCCACTTCGCGGAACGCCTTAGTCGGGAGCTAGTGAGTTTAAAAGCGTGTCATAAAATGTGGTCCAATGAAATTGGATGTTGAGAGATATTGAAAACAAAAGTACGGCCAGAAAGCAGAATCCAGCCCTGTGCGTCTGACATCAGAGTAACCCATCGGCGAATGCAATTTCTTCTCGCGGACTCCCCCTCATTGGATAGATATCCACACTGGGGAAGACTGGACATGCGCCTGGCGAACCCGTTCTTCGATTCGTGAGAATCCCAGCACCGCTCGTAGTACGATCAATCAGGAGAGACAGCCAGGCAAATCACCGAGGACATGGAATAACTATTTCCGGCTTAGTGCCTGGCTAGGGCGTTGATCGCTCCTACATCAGACGAATAGAGTCTAGTGCAATCGTTGTTTACATTGCATTGGCTGTTAATGGAACCGAGGAGGCGGGAGGCCAGCGCGAGTGAAAAAGTTTCTCAGGCCAGAATAGGCTCCATGTGCCGCCCACGAACCGTTGAGCTGTGAACAACGTCCTCAAGAGAGCCCAGTTGCGACCCACCAAGCGTGGCATGGTGTCAGACGCCCATGCGCATCCGGTCCAGTCAGACCGCGTTTCTATCATCTTCACCCTCCTAAAACGCCAACACTTTTGCATAGGTTTTCCAGAACACTATGATGAGTGCAGCAAGGAAAGATGTCGTGCCTGTAAGGATGACTACCCCATCGTATTTCCCGGCACCATAATGCCCACGCGACACCGCCTTCGAAGCCGTTAATGCGGCACTGATCGGGCCCACAAGCACATTCCCAACCCCCTGCAAAAATACAAAAATTGCATAGGTCGCGAAGACAGCAGATGGATCGTCGCTGACTTCCCTGCCCATTGCGACGCGCAGAGTGCCGAACGCAAATGCAAAGAAGCCGTAGATGAGGCTGTATGCGATGAGAGACCACAAGGCGTCAGCGGGACCCCAGAGGGCCAGCGATGCTGCCGCCGCCGACACGCAGCAAGACGTGGCGAGGACACCTACGGATAGGTTCTTGTCCGACATGTACCCAAAAGCGAACTGGCCTAGAACTTGGGCGATGGACATGAGAGCGAGAAGAAGAGCTCCCTTGATAGACTTCAGCCCAATGGAAGTCGCGTACGATGGCAGAAATTCAATGGGGAAGAAGAATCCGAATCCTTGGACCAAGATGGCTAACCCGTAGACCCAGAAAAGTGGTCGCTTCAAAAACCGCCAGTCAGACCTAGCCAGACTTGCTTGCTCAGACGGTGGGAGACGACCTCGAAATACGGGAATGATAGGACCGGTCAGAATGCACATTGCAACTGCACAAGCTCTCAGAGTCGTTCGATAGCCATAAGTATCCAAGAGCGTCTGGATAATAAACGGCATAGCCGCGCCAGTGGCTCCTGAGGCCGCCGATATTAGGCCAAATGCCATGCCTTTTCGTGCAACCCACCATTCGTTAATCATGCTGACGATAGGGTAAGTCAGGATCACGAACCCGAGGCCGTAGAGAAGCCCCTGCGTAACAATAAGTCCGCTGACCGAGGACGCAAAGGAAGCTGTTAACAACCCCAAGATACACATGGGCCAACCAATCCAGATTTGCAGCCTTTGATATCTTGGAAAACGCTTCGTGGCTAGCGCAGAAAATGGAGCACCGAGATAATAGAGAGCCTGGGCTAGTGTGCCAATGAGGGCGATATTGTGGCTATCGTCCTGGAATTCTGGTATATGCGAGTAGTGATTCTGGAAGACGCCGAAACACATGGGGAACCCTGTTCTTGTCCGTTAATATACCAGCTCCAGCAGCAAGATCGGGCAATAGCTATAACCTAACCCCAAAACAAGGCTTCAAAGACAAACCCGGCAATGAGCACGACCCATGCATCCCATCCTCGATCGGTAGGCTTCAGACCTTGAAGCGAAGCTAGGTTTGGTTCACCATTTTCCTCAATCCAAGCGTGGTCTTGTTCCGATCGTAATGGGATAGGAGCTGACCGAGTTTCGCTGGGAGTTTCCATGGGGTGCCAAGGAACAAGGTTGTGGGAGCCACCTATGTATGTTTTCCACATATAAATATCGGTATACCCGCCACGAAAGTCTCTTTGAACGCCGCAACGTAAAGAGAGTGCAAGTTCGATCTTGAGGGGGAAAAAAATAGGACAAAGCAAACTGTAGGATATTAACGATTAACTAGACAGGTTGATATAAGTATTCCGGAACTAAAATCAACCAGTGGATTCCCGATGGATTCCTAGGCGTCGGACGGAACCAATAACAGTGGTTGCCCATAGGGCTAAGTCTGGGGTGCCCAATTACCCTAAACATCCCACTCCTTGAAGGGCGGAGTTGTCATTGAAAGGGCGTTGGAGTAACCATTCAAAGTTTACAAGGACCGGTTAGTGGCGGATATCGCTCTGCCCCCGGAGAGCGAAAGCGGAGATAAGAAGGGATTAGTCGATGCTCACCTGCTACTGTAGGTTCTCCCAGGTTTAGGACCCATGGATCAATCCTATTCCAAGGGAGGATCAGTATGCTCGAGCTGGAGAGGACAGCCGAGGCGTGCTACTGTCAAGTTTCGATGCTGGAAGTGGAAAATCTACACTGACCAGGCCCGCAGCTCTTAAGCGCGTGAGCCCTCGACCCGTCCATATTCCCCAACCCACCACAATTTATGCCAGCTTGCCAGCTCTGCATGCCGGGCACTAGATCTCCGGTGCTGGTAAAATGCACGTCCTCTCAATTGGCCTTGGCCCAATGGCCATTTCAGCCGTCCCTGAGTTTCACCCCGAGCTCTCCTCACTCCAAGGACAATCTGATCTCTTTTGGCGATCCAGGAGACACGGCGCGCAGGCCGCTCAGAGGTCCAAGAGCGTAGACCGGCAAAGGATGGCAGGTGAGTGGCGAGTTGAAACTAGGGTAATCGGACGCAATGTGGGGTTTCTGTCCGCATGTGCACACACAGCTTGATGGAGGATGGTGTATTACATCACGGAGGACATAGTTCGTCCTGAAACCAATTTGACGATCACCGTGCAGACAAGATGAAGTTTCCCCGAAAATTAGCATACTAAACGCCGATCCTCGATCGGCAGTCTCGCTGGCATGTCTTAGCTTGGCATTTTGGCGTTTCATCGACCCCTTGATACCAGAAACTCCAATGTTGAGTATGGTTTCTTGAGATGATTTGCTCACGGCAAGAATCAGATGAAAGAGAAGGGTCCACTAAGTCCAGCTTGCCCATTTAACCTGACCATCAATTGAAAATTAGACTTCAAGTTAATACCCTCCGTAGAGCTCCGCTGGGCAACAACTCCAACATCTGTCCGTGACTGTGTTTCCTGGCTATTAATTGAGCCTCAGCCAACTGCCGCACGGTTATGCGGACCGAGTGCTTAGAGAAATACCATTGAATTGCCCCGGTTTCAACACCTATGATCGTGCCGCAGATCACGGATCGCCACCATGATGTCCTGTAGAGTTCAAGTCCTCTCATCCTGAGAATCATCCGGTGCTGCCGATATCCAGCAGAAACAATTGGCATAATAACTGATCAATAGCATGTTCATCCCACGATTAAAGTTTCTCATCTCTCTCTTCCCCACATTCCTTCGCAGCACCGACTTCTTTTCTCACGAACGAAACTGGATATGACACCCGACCTGCGATTTGTTCGGCGTCGCGAGTATTTTTGATAGTGACGTTACGACGGCTTCCTACGTTGGGACTCGAAACGTCATGGACAATCTCATTAGTAGCGTGCCAAAGGGAACAAAGGAGACCTTTTGGGTTCTAATCTCCTCATCGACCGTCTTTATCTTCCTTCGTTTCTACTACAAACAACGCCGTGGCCGGGGCTTACACCGCGATGATCTGGTGCTCTTCGCTGCCTGGGTAGGTCCTCCGTGTGCATTTTGAAGAGTTGTCGTCTTCGACCGCGCAGCATTTTTGGAAGTTGAGTTGATCTTTGACTGACGGACAACGAATATATATGGCTTAGCTTCCCTTGGTCGCCAACGGAATTATAATAACCGTGATCCTTGACCTATTGAACTCGGCACAGACAACACCACCAAGCGTCGACACGTTGAATTCCATGGTGCTACTGGGCATGTTCTCGACTACGCTGTCACTCATGAGCCAGGCCTGGAGCAAGAGCTCATTCGCCATAACGCTCCTCTACGTTTCGGATGGTTGGATGGCGTACTTCCTCTGGTTCGCCATCATCAGTATCAACAGCCTAGTTGGTACGGCAGCGCTACTCTTTTGGATCGGGTGCACTCCACTGGAGAAGTCCTGGCGCCCTTTGGTTGAGGGTACCTGTTGGGACGTGAGGATTAATATCGTATTTAACATCATCGTTAGCGGTACGTCTGCATCGACACCACACCACGCTGTGTCCTCAAGAAGTGAAGCTAATTTTGAGCCAACTTTGTTAAGCCTACTCTGGTGTCATGGACCTACTGTTCGCCGCCATGTCCTGGAAGATCATCCTGCCTCTAAACTTGGAGATTAAGGAGAAGATGGGCTGTGTAATCGCGATGAGCATGGGCATCTTGTAAGTCACTGTGTGGCATCTGCCTGCCTGATCATACGAGTCCTCCCCGATAGTAATACTGACGACACCATGTTCGCCAGTGCTGGCGCCGCTGCGTTTATCAAGTGCTCGAAGTTTCCCTCGATTGATCCCGAGAACATGGGTAAGTACACGTCCAAAATCCCCAGCATCTTCTCCTTGCCCTTTTCCTAATATCATCTCAGGCGACACAATGCAACTGGCAATATGGAGTGTTGTCGAGCCAGCCGTGACCATCATTGCCGCTTCCATCCCTGCACTGAGACTTTTAGTTCGATCGTTCGCAGCGAAGAAGCAGCCAGCTGCCAAGGATGCCGAGGAGAAGTTCGCTTCAGATCCGTCACACACCTTTCATTCCCGCCGGCTACGGCGTGGGACCCAAACCTAACACAAGCAGTGGAGGTAATTGGTCACATTACTCCGGATTTGTCGTTGATCGCCGACGCACCGGCCAGGCGAGGGTGTGGAGGTCGAGAACTGCGGTTTTTAACGAGCGGCCGATGGTCCAGACCCCCAAGTGTTTTGAGATTGCTGTACGATGATGGTTCGATTTGCATTTTCCGGTTCTCATTGTCCGAAGACATGTGTTGTTTGACTACGACAAATGGCGAGGAATTTCGAGCGTGTTTTAATATTGCGTGGGGTGCGTTGCTGATACGATTAGCTTCAAACGAGTCATGAATCTGTACGAAAGTTTCGAATATTTCTTTGCTTTGTCTTTTCTATTTTCTTTTCTTTACTGAGGAGGCTTATTGTCGTACTTGGGAAAACGTGGGTTGACTCGATTTGCGAAGTGGGCAAGACGAAGACGGCAATATCATAACGGGATGTCAATCTTCTGCGAATTACCAAAAAATCACCTAGTATCCCTGGCTGAAGAATACCTCGTAATTGGAATAAGGACTTTCGCCATTCGCAACCTCTTCTTAAACGTCCCGCCCCCTGGAGATCTTGACAGGGCGTGAAGATGACCCTTACCAAACTCTGAAAACCCGGATTTCGATATCCACGAAGAGGCTAAAACAGCGGACATGTTGCCTATTAGAGTAATATTCCACTCAAAAGACGTAGCTACGGCTGCTGTGGAGGGGTGGCACCTGGACCGCCAGGAGCACCGGGACCTCCAGGAAACCCTCCAGGGCCTCCGGGGAAGCCACCAGGAATACCAAAATTGCCAGTTATCTCGCACATCTTGCCTCCATCCTCACCCAACTCAGCCCCGCACTGAGTTTCGTAATCTTGGGTGGCATCAACTCCGATGGTGATCCACGCGAGAATGCCATCCTCAACCGAGTCCCCGAGCAAAGTGTAATAGAAGAAAGGATCTGACTCAGAGTCCGCCGTCTCGTAGTTAACAACATGGTCTCGTTCGTTGGTAGTGATGATTGCAGTGTTATCCTTATAAGGAGCCACCTTTTCCACCTCATCAACGAGTGCCTGATCGAAGAAGAGCTGTCCAATGTGCGAGACAGATCCCCCAGTAAGGGTGTTGTTCGGCAGCAGCTCTGCGTTCAAGTGAGCCACGACGTGCACGTGGACGCAACGTCCGCCATAATGACCACTGCAACGGTTTTCAATTTCATATGTCAGTCAAACATGTATCTCTTTACGGTTGATATGACAGGGGTTGACTTAAGAGTGTCCTACGGGAACAGTGTTTTGAAGGTGGCGACACCGTCTTCATCAGTCTTCTGGATACCACGAAGAGCCGCTTTGACGAGGTTTGAATCGTCCGCTGGGTTGCCATTCATTGGCGACTGTACACCACTGTTCATTCCAAAATGTGAGCTTTACCACGAGCGGAGTTTATTAAACTAAGGGGAATGGGGGTGGCCCAAGAAGTTCCGGCGTTGGTGTGTGAGCGTAGTTTACCTGTATACGCCAGTTGAGTTGGCATTCCACACATCCATATAAAGGTCCGGAATAGGCTTGCAGGTGTTCACGTCGATGAATTGGGCGTGGAGGTGGAGCGGGACACCAGACTCGTCATCAATCAAGTCGTCGCGGATGTGTTCTCCCTTAACCCAGAACGGCCCAATTTCCCCTTCGGGGAAAACGATGCACGCAGTCGGGGACTCGAAGAGCGTTACATCTAGATCGTGAGGATTCTCTAGCACAGACGCATCGACTTCGACGGAGTGGTCGGTTGCGAGAACCGTAGGGGTGTCGCGGCGAGAGAGCCCGCGTTTGCCATGCTTCCGAAAGACATCTGCGCGCTTCACAGCTGCGCGATGCAGGGTACGGTCTTGCTCTAATTTCTCGGAGCATGCATCCAGGCTCCGGCGAGCTCTCGTGCGGAATGCACGACGATCGTTATGCGACATGGCATTACTTCGGTCATGGCCGCCGGGGTGTCCCAATGCAACTCCCACGAGAAGGGCACATCCAAAGATACGAGTGAGGTTCACCATGGTAAAGAGGGAGGGAGTGAGGCGGCGATTTCAATATACCGGCGGAAGTTGTATCAAGCCAAGGCCTTGGCACCCCAAAGTTCGCTCGCAGTAGGCGCGAGATCCAGGGTATTTATGACGACTAGCCTGCAATGCCCGCGCACACACTTGAGCCGAGAACTTTGTCGAGTGCCGACACCCGAGCAGTGCACTTCGGCACTATGATTCATATATTGTGATACCAATAGCATTTACTCTTTTCTTTTCACGTAGATCTAGTACCTACCCGCAGATAGAATCATCCTTTTTGAATAACACTACGCCAGCTGGAATGATGACGATTAATGTCCTGTAGAGTGAGGGCATTCAGCCTGATGGATCTCGGGAAGAACTAACGAATCGAATAGAACCGATAGGTCAACATGCGTCAACTCGTTTATTCGTTACGCAAGCATCATACGTACTCCAGTAATAAACCGTTGATGTCTTTCACGGCGCCCACGTTCCCACGCCCAGGTGACGTTGGTTGAATAGAGCAGCTGGATGGGCTGTGAAGCAGGGTTAAGGACACCAAGACGACTCCTCGCTTCGTTATGATTTGGCCAATGCCAACCAAACCATACCCACGTTGCTTGGACACATCACCTGAATGACTTGGTACCGTGGCGTGGTGCAAAAAGTACAGCATTTAACGATATACTGCCGGGAATGTGGACGGGTACTGGTAATCGTACTAGTATGAGTGAATCTGCCGTCTTGGAACTTCGAACCAGCGGAGAGGGCGAAGTATTCCTGGCCGACTACAGGAAAACTATCCTCGGCCGTCTTGATTTTACGATCGGGAGTCGGTGCGAGGGAGATTGACCCAGTCGTAAGCCATGTTTAATCCCGAGGTGTAAATCGCCGCGAGACTGCCCACAAGTCACCGTCTTTTAACTGTTTGTGTCCGACATTTTACTATCACGACCAAGACGGCAATATCGGAAGGCCGAGAATAATCAGGAAATGGGCGCAGGCGTATGTTTTCATAACACTTGGCTAACAGGTCTGTAAATCTCTCACCATCTCTTTACATTAGATATCAACATTCTCGTCACATTTGGGAACTTATTTCTGTCTCCTGGCGTCCGTAACACAATCACCTCCCTAAACTGAAATGAGGATGTATTCACTACAAGCAGCGATTCAAATTGGCCATAATGGTACATGGGTATCAAATCAAGACTTATTTTCAGGATGGGTGATGGCAAGAATAATCCTCGGATTATCGATTTAACAACGGATCCGAAGACTTATCGCGGGCTAGTCCACAGCAGTCACCCAGCCAAATGAAGAGGACAAAGTGCATTGCACTTGGACAGGGATCAGAAACCACTCCAGTCTGAAAGGCAAGGAGTTCATACCTAAGAATAAAGTTCATCGCCGCTGCCACCAGTACTCGAGAATAGTTATTATTGAAAACCAGGAGAAAGCCTGAGAGCACTGTGAAAACACCAGCGGCAGCTGTCAGGACTGTGCTGATGAATTCCAGTAGAGCATATAACAATGGCCAAGGTCGGGGGAATCGTCGGCTTTTGTCGAGAAGAAGAAAGAGATCCACCGCGTTGTAGATGATGGTCCAGCCAGCCTGATGATAAGTATCAACATTAGAATCGTAATGAAGTATCCGAATTAGCCCAGCGCAGACGAGGAAATGTCCCAAACGAACCGCTACATATGCCACGTAGATTACCAAGCCAACACTGATGGTGTCGTAGATGTATAGCGTTAGGATAGCTATGCCCAGGCCGACGGCAATCGCGCGCAAGATGGCCTGCTCCAAGCCGTCGAAATCGGGAGCTCTAGGCCTCATTGCTCAACGTGGTACGGTGGATGCTCGAATTACGTTAATTGCCAGTCGTCCGGGATGGAACCCAGAACCAAGGTAGTTTGACAGAGGTCGGCCATCTATATAACTATCATCTGGCAGCATGAATCGTCTGCCTGGATTGAACAAAATCCTTTGCCTGGCCCTTGGCGGTAGTGTGGTCCCTGATGCGTGGCCTTTTGGCGCTTCCTGAAGCCGTTGGATTTTGTCTGATGAATATGAGCCAATCGGTTAGCTGGAAGGATTCAAGGAGGTGTGGTGGCTGAAGCTGGAATGTGCATTCGTGACACTTTATGGAGGCGCATGGGTTATTTTAGGCTCCCAAAACCTCATCGTGTGTGTCGCTGTGCGGCGCAGTTCCTGTGATCCGTTTTAACCTTTGGGGTCTGAGGCAAGAGGCCAGGCCAAGTCGGCCAACGTGACCGCTGATGCCATTGGCACGCATTAATATCTCCAGTGCAGAAATTCCTGCCGAGCATTACTCGGGAGACTCGAGCCAGGTTCTGCTTGGAGCCTTAGACCGAACTGCCTGGGCCACGCCATGGCGGGGAAAATTTTCCATGAGTCTGCAAGTTTAAGGCCCTCTCTTGGGACGGGGCATGCATATGGCAGGCTTGTGAGTTCTTCAAGAGCAGCACACCGTAATACTCGTGGCCAGCTGCTACTCAACACCCGATGCAGTCGTTGCACTTCTTCGGGGCAGTTAGACGGGGTTAGGCATAGACAGGATCTCTGGTGTATGCATCGCTCTAAGTTCTCAAACACTCACGCCTTATCATCCAAAAGGGCTGGAGGTGATACACCCATTATGAGTTAGCGAAACGAGTTTTCAGGGTAGATTCGGGATACTGTCGGTCCGTTCTTGTGCTTTGCACAACATCGGGGGCGGGTCCAATTTGGTAGTCGACGAGAGGTGACTCGCTTGCATATGTCCCATGAAATTCGTGAATATTGGATTAAGACGCGACCCTAGTTTGGGGAATGGGAAGGAAGTCGCGATGGAAATTCGCGAATGGAAATTCGTGTCAGTGAATCATTGACCACTTGCTCCTTCCTCGATGTCGTTTTTCTCTCTCCCAAGTAAACATGAACCAAGAAAATGTCGCGCCTGCGTCTTTCTCTCTCACCCAACCAATTCTGCGGAATCTGATACCAAAATTCTTTCAACTCGGCCAATTTTCTGACTGGGTGAGCTCCTTAAATGCTAATACGTACTCGACCCCGGCTTGTATTCAATCCTCCAACTGACATATCTTGAATCAAGCCAAGATGCGCGCTCTACCGTTGATCCTCGTGATCGCTTTGCCTTTCGTGGCATCTCCAACTGCCGCTGCAGCTGCTCTCGGCCCGCGCCACTTTGAAACTGCGAAACACAAACACATCTCCTCACTCGACACCTTCGATGCTGCGCCTACTGTCTCCGGTTCCCCGGTTGCCTTCTCTGCCGCGCCCACTTTCCTGCCTGTTGGTGACGCGGATGCTCTTACAGATGCTCATGATACTATCGATGCCAACGAGCTCCCTTCCCAGTCGATCATTGCCCGTCGAGCCGACGCCGCGGCCGGCACTCCCACGCCTACACTGAATCCTGATACCGGCGGCTACAGGCTACCAGACTCCAAGGACGCCGATGGATTTACCTGCCATGGAGCTGAATACTACAGACCCATGGTGGAAATTACCTGCAACCGCTGGGACCTCGTGTCTGAGAGGCCCTTTGACTTCTTCGAACCGGACCGTATGCACACATATATGATCTACATCCCCCCAATTGGAGTGGCCTACTCTGACCTAGGTGTCTTGCGCTGGGCTGCCCGCTTCATGGAAGAAATTGGAAGGAGGAAGCCGAGCGAAGCCCAAGTCATGATTCTTGACTCTCATTACCGACCCTGGAGGGAGGATAACTGGGGCCAGGGAGTCGAGATCCGGTACGTTCTACGCGACACTCCGAAACTCAACGTCGAGGAGGCGACCTCTGCTATCAAGGATGCCGTGAAGGAAATTGTGTGTGAGCCAGCGGTTAGAGCGTCATTTCTCTCTGATGGATGTCCTCTCGCCAATTGAGAATGGCAGCGGGCGTTCTCCTATCTCGAGATGGCCGGTTGCGTTGATGGACGAGATATCGAGGTAGACTGGGCCATGAAGGATTATGGTCTGTTGGCGACGATGCGTGGACTGAGATTAAAGCAGCAGATCGAGCTGAAAGGTGTGTTCGACGCCGTCACTGATGAGCGAATGCCATTTTCAATTTTCTTCCGCCGGTATCTCAAGGCTTGAATTTTTTTTTCTCTTCTGCGTACAATCTTTGCTGCGCCGTGAATTTATGAGGTGATAATTGTCGGTATCTATGACTGTCGTTTGCTTCCGCCATCCCAATTCCTCGATATCTACTCGGTTTAAAAAAAAAAAAAAAAAAAAAAAAAAGGGGGGGGGGGGGGGGGGGGAGAGAGAGAGAAGAAAAAAAGGGAAAATAAGGCCCGTGACCAAAAAGCGGAAAAAGAAACGACTTGAGATGCACTAGCCCGGAATCGAACCGGGGGCTAGTCGAAGCTGCGCGGGGTGGCAACGACCAATTTTACCACTAAACCACTAGTGCTTTTCCTTGTTTTTGGTTGACTTCTGCGCCCTTGGCAAGACTTTTTTTTTTTTTTTTTTTTTTTTTTTTTTCCTCGCCTTTTACTGTTCACTATGCACTCCCCCGCGAGTATACCGAACCGTCGTTTACAAAAGCCGAGGGATGCATTTTTAAGCTCCTCGGTCTTTTCAGTCGTTTTAGAACCTGGATGTCCCTGATATGAAAAATCAGCTAAGGACTCCCTAATTACAGGGCCATCCCTCTCTGTGGAATTAACTTCTATATACTACCTCGATCCTGGTCCCGAGACTCCGAATAAAAGACCATAACGATAATGACGAATATCCAACAACATCCATCCACGTTCCAACCTCTCATATTCACTCTTTAGGTCCAGCATACAACGGCTGAAGCTTGCCGAATCGGTCACAGGGCCCGAATTTCCACCAGTCCGCATGGACCCCAAATGTCAAATGGCGGCAGACAAAGGAGATGACCTTTGGCGCAACGCCTGGAGGGAAGTCTGCCCACAGTCCATCCTCGAATCCCACATCGTTGCTGCAGAGGAACCATGGCAGGCCGCCTGTGAATGTCATGGATCCCTACCACGAGTGTTAGCGGGCGTGTATGTAACCCCGCACATCCGAACGAGAAAAATAAAAGAGAGAAATCGAACGATAAATCACGACTGAGGGAAGGTTTGGTAACAGGCAGGATCACTCACCATGCCTTCCTTAACCTCTTTCTCCACAACCGCCATCAGTGGCTTCATCTTCTCGAGTCCAAACTCCCGTAGGCCCAGTATTGTTGGGATCTCGTCGTTGAGGTGGGTAACGAGGTTTTCCGCAAACGAGTCGACGCGCTTAACGACCTCCTGGCGACTGAATTTCTCAGTTCCAGCGATACAAGCCTTCGCGTAGTCGGCAAAGTCATCCGCCTGGGCGTGAAATTTGTCGTGCTGGTTCACGTTGACCGTCATTAGGCCCTTCTGGCCACTCAGGCGCTCAACGGCCGGGAAGAAATATTTTTCCTCGCCAGAGTGGTGGATCTCAAGGAATTGCGACCAGTGCAGAATGTACTG
Source organism: Scedosporium apiospermum (assembly GCF_000732125.1). NCBI lineage: Eukaryota > Fungi > Ascomycota > Sordariomycetes > Microascales > Microascaceae > Scedosporium > Scedosporium apiospermum. Next base: position 1,332,103 of record NW_015971778.1, read on the forward strand.
GCAGAATGCAATCTCGTCCTCCGGCTGGATATGCGGAGCTTGTAAGATGATGGAGTTGAGGCCTCGAATGAGGATATTATGAACCAGGACCATGTCACTCGCTAGACTTTGTATGAAGTCGGGCTTGAAAGAAACACAGTTTAGTATTGTGTATTGATAATGCTATCAAGGTGGCTGAATGGAAATCGGGCTGCAAATCACGGAAGCTCTGCCTGGGCCATCATACCTTTTCATCTTTTGGGAGCTCATAGATCGGCGTGTGAAGAAGCTTGAAGGGCTGGTCGGCGTAAACGGGAGCCATCTTGATGTATGTCCGAATGCAGAGGTAGGTTGGGAGATGGGTGTACGAGAATCAACAAAACCGCCTCTCAACTATGATGGCCAGCCACCTTCTTATACTTCGTATAAAGAAATCCATCTTGTTGCATCCCTCATCTCGAAGTCTTGAGAAACCGACCGTGTGCTGTCATAACAAAAGTTCCAATGCCAAGAATTTCTGACCAGCTCAAATACTTGCAGCTCGGTGGCGCCGAGTCATTGGGATGGTGATGCGGCCCCTGCTTCAGCGAGTTCTCGTTTCTAAAAAAATGGTTCCTCGACGAATTACGCTTAAACTCTCTTTTCAAGGGGCCGTCAACTCTCGTAGGGCTGATCGCTAAAATAGCTCATTCATGGTAATCTTCCCGAGTTTCTTGTCCAATCACACCAAGGCTTTTAACAACCTGACCATTGGACTGGGGCTGTGCGTTGCCTTTTGGGTTAGAATACCATTTTTAGGAGAGGCTTGACACGTTCCAAGCGGAACCGCTCCTCTCGCCCCTTGCACCACAGATCACATTACCAGCGTCTTGAGCATCTACACGAAGCCTGCACCCCAGACGTGCTTTTCAGGCCTACATCCCGTCCTGTACACCGTTCTTTTTTCGGAAATTTTTCCACAGCTTTCCGGAGGCGGCTGAGAAGTTGTGGCTGAGAAGATGGAAATTACACCTCCTCTAAAAGGAAAGACTTGCGAGCCGGAAATCGACCTTCTCGTAGAGCCTGATGCGTAGGAGTTAGAACTGAACAATCGAATGAAGCGTGCCATCGTTAAAAAGCTGACTATGGTATTCTATGATGACGGGGGCACTGATATCGAAGTTCTTCTCATTAGGGCCTATTGAGGCACCAGTCTGGCAACCTCTCGTCGATTCATGACGTGCTTCTGCTCAGTCTCAAATAGGTTGTCCTCTAACCTTGCCGACAACACATGGAAGAGCTCAGGCTTGGTACGAGTTAATACCCCGAGTTGGACTCAGCTAACCTTCCGTGAGAGAGCGTTTGGTCAACTTTACATTTGATCTATCACAATAGTATTTGACAACCGACCCCGTCCTGAGGTGACCTCAGAAGAAGCAACCCCAATCCCAGTGCTTCTCGGTTAAGCTATCCCAGGGACCTGATTTGGTCATTGGCCTCTAATAAAGTTGCTAAGCTTCTTCTCGTTGAGGATCTCGCCTTCCACTAGGCGGCCCGTCTCTTTAACCACGCCGCTCACGGCCTCGAAGCGAACCACCGTCGGCACGTTGTGAACGTTCCACTTAGTCCGGTAAACGTTGCTTTTATCTTTCCACCTTGATTGCATACGTTAGCACAGGCCAGATGGCTTGGGTTAAGGACGAGGAAAACTTACTCGGGAATCTGTCCAACTGAAACAAAAGCTAAATCCGGTGCACTGTCTGCGGAGAATGCTGCTTTAATGTATGGCAAAGCAGCCCTGACATCCGGGCACCATGGTTGATTCGTGTGAGGGTCGTCGGCAGTTATGAAGGCGATGAAAATGGCGGCGCTCGATTGGCCGGGTAGCGCTAGGGCGCCAGTGGAGGCGGGCAGCTTGAAATCGGTTACAATCGGCATGGTTATGAGACTGTCCGGATGGTTTACGGCGGTTTGTGTCCACGTCTACAGCCAGACAACCTCAGGGCGAATTGGGAAATCCGAGATTTATTTATAGACGGACAAATCACTTGCTCCGACACCGGTGGGGTGGAGCTTGACTCGGGAGAAGGAATGATGGAGGAGCTTGGTGGGGCTGTCGCCATCACGGCGACCCTTGGCGTGCTCGCTCATGGATTCATGGATGGACGCAAGATAAAGACAGCGCAGCGTAAAAGATATCGCGAACCGACATTGCCTTGGTTTAAATTTCGAGGGTGCATTGTCAAAATCGAGCCAAAAACCTTCCTAACTGCTAAATGGAACAAGATAGCTATTCCCCAGGTCATCTCACAAATTGCAAGCTTTAACCGCCACGAGCGCCATATTCCTGTTTGCCCCATGACCCGAACCCCACCCTCAGAGCCTGTGAGAAGGCCGCGTCGAACTTATCACCACTCTCTTGGAACGCGATTTTTTCCGTGTGCCAAGTAAACCAACCTCTGCCGACGGATCCGTCAGGCGTCCTGAGGATGCCAGTTGCAATGTCGATAACCCTCTCGCTTCTTTCCCGGTTCCTGATTTTATTCTCGTAAAATACCGTCGCGCCGCAAACGCCGCAGAAGGCTCTCCATACGTCCTTGGTGGATTCGAAAACCGTCAACGTTCCGAGTTCTAAATCCTCTGGCAATGAGGGGGATATACAGGAGAGTGGAATGAACACCCATGCAGCGACATGGGTTCCTGTTACCAGGCGGCAATCGTCGCAGATATCCAGAATAGCCTGCCACTTTGACTTGTCGAGACGTGACACAAGTTTCTTAAGCTTCTCATCCTGCAGGATCCTCGAAGACGGCCTCGAGATTGCGAAACTAACACCACCGCAGTGGCACTCTCCGCGCAGCTCTCCGTCGATTCCTCCTCCCACGTTCTCAAATCCAGGACTAGCGCCGCCGAGAGCATCGCCTGCTTGCTCCGCCCCTTTTGAAACCGGGTTCCAAACTCTCAGTTGTCGGCCTCCTACCTCGGGTAGCCACTGATACAGGCCCCCGCCCGGCGAAGACTTGGTGCATGCGTGAGACGTCATTCGGAAAATGTCCTCACTGTGCGTCTCAAAGATGCTGCTCGAAACACGCCATTCTGTAAACCCGTCCCCATCGGCCTCAAGATCGACATCACCGATGTGACACCCGCAAGTCCTGCAGAATAGTCGCTCGCTTAGTGCGGTTGCGTGTTTGTATCCAGACAAGACCGTATCTCTCGAAGGCGCTACGAAGTCAGGCGCGCAACCCTTTGGAAGGACCGCATGGAAGATGCACGGCGTCCCATGGGTATACCTGCAAATCGTGCAATGGCATATGTGAACGGATAACGGCAGGGCCGTGGTTGGTATTGTGACAGTGAAACGGACACCCCTGCAAAAACAACGGGCAGCTAAGCACTTCGCGTCCCCCAACGTTCTTCTCGGTTCCAGGCTTGCATCTTGCGCCATCTAGCATTCCGGTCTGCGAGACTTGCGATGCTGCGGGAAAGTGAGATTTTACACCGTTGAAAATTCGAAACAACCCCTCAATATGCCCATGTAAGGCCGTGTCATCTTCAGGGCGTAACTGCCGACTCTGGTGTGATAGGTGCCTGGGAACTCCGCGTTGATAAGAAATTATTCCTATTGGGGCGGATCAGATTAGCTCCTGTATGCACGGCGATGGTCACGAGTTTTGCTGTTACAGTAACGAGCGAGCACATTAACCATCCTCCATCCCGGTTAAACGACATGACATGCACTGACATGGAGAACCACGTAACGAGACTGACGAATCTCTGTCACCAAGAATCAAAACCCTTGTATCCAAAGAAGGGCAGCTGCGCCAACTTTTCACATCTTTGCCCCAGGTTTAATTGTCCAGAGGTACAGCCAGCTTATCTATGAGATGTGTGTATGGTCGTTGTCGCCAGCTGAATAGCATACGTATACGCTGTCGAAGTCAACCATGGCTAACCAACCTGCAATCAATGGATTTCAGCGTTCTTCGCCGTGAAACGACTTCAATAAACTGGGCAAGGGATATATGACTTTCAATCAATCCTTGGCTGCGCCTTTCCGCCGAGGTGATGAGAGATGGGATGAGGAATACCTAAGCAGCACCACGAAGGCAGGAGAGAACCGCGAGGGTTACCGGCCGTCACAACTTAAGGGAGGGAAAACAGATGAAGACTAATAAACCGAACTGTGAACACGACTGATATCTATTAGTAACCTACAAAACAGAGCTTCAAAATTCGCGGAAAAACTAGCTACAAATATAAACTCCAAAAACCTCCTTGCTTGACAGTCTCAGTTTGTGGATTCAATGCTGTGATATATTATCACTATCCAAGTAATGAACTCACCAGGCCCCGGTTGATAGAATGAGAAGCTCCCGTCTACAGGAACTTCGTCGGAATCGGAATGTGAACTGCGCGGATGAACTCGCCAAAGCCCTTGCCCAAGCCATCGAGAAGCTTGGAGCTGCTCACCCCTTTTCCAAGAGCCCCGTAGACAACAAAATGTACGGCGTAAATATTCGGCAGCTCCACCCGCTCAATGAAATACCAATCGCGCCAGTCCTTGCCCATGAGTTCTTGCATCTTGGTCCGCGTCATAAAGGAACGGAACCACTCCCATTGCTCCTCCGTTTGGACGAAGAGTCCAATGTTTACATTGGCGCCTTTGTCGCCAGATCTGGCCAGGGCGATGTCACCCAAAGGCCTTGTGAAAGTTGGCCCAAAATTTTCGAGAGGAACTGGGTCCTTCGTTTCGAAGTTGTTTCTGGGCTTCAGAGGTTCGGTCTTCGTAGGAGGTCCGACGAGAAGGCGCTTGGGACTCTTCGTTGAGTCTGCATTGAAAATGTTGATTGCCTCTTCAAGCTCCGATTGTGGGATCAGAGAGGGGTAGAAGCCAAGGAAAGGCTTGGGCCTCGCCGTTCTCATATCCAGGCTGCAGTGCATACCTAAAGGGGGTCTTGTCAATAATTCGGAAGCCATTGACGAGGCTTTTGCGTATTGCGGTCTTCACTGACCGGCAAAATGAGCCATTCCATTGTACATCCAAGCAGCAGGAACCTTGCCTAGAACAGCCGCATCTTTTGCCTGCGCGAAAACACGCAAGTACGATGTCGATGCCAACTGGCTGTCGGGATTATCCGTAGGAACGCCAACACGCTGAAAGTCAAGTTCATCGAGCTGCTCCGTTATTCCCCACTCATCCAGCTTCGCCCTCATCTGAGTCTCTTGAATGTCCCACTTGTGGCTCGTCGCATATCCAGTAGCATTCATGAGCATCTCACATTGGAATCCACCCTTATAAAACGTCGCAAGTTTAGTCGTGGGAGGGGGCGGATGCCCCTTGACTCCAAAGACGCGAACACGATCTCTAGATTCGGACTCAACTTTGATACTCGAGATGTCTGCCTTGACGTCGCTGTTGAGATAGATGTCTCCTTGCAGCTCATACAGCAACTGACACTTCACCGTATCGGGCGTGACGAAGCCGGGCAGCTCTTGGTGCTTGGTAACAATACATGCCCCGTCCCCTTCAACCTCGACGATAGGGAGGCCAAGTCCAACAAAAGCATCGGCGGGGTATCTGTAGGCGCCGGCGAAATTGGCGCCCGTGACATAAGTAGAGCATTCAATAAGATGCCCAGCAATGAGAGAACCAGCGAGTTCGTCGAGGTTCTCATCGCTCCACCCATGCCACCAAGCAGCAGCTCCGATAACAGGCGATGCATCTGCAACTCGGCCGCAGATGATAATATCAGCCCCCTCCTCAAGACCCCTCTTGATAGCCCTGTAGCCGAGATACGCATTAGAAGATACGATAGGCATCTTTTCGGGCTCGTCGAGGAAGGACAGCGTGTCGCGGGCGAGCTTCACGTCGCCGTTTGCAATATCAAGGTGGGGCAGAACTCCAGACTTGAAGTCACCCAAAATTTGTCTAACCTTGGGCATTTGATCGTCGCCATCGACATAGGCAACGCTCAGGTTCAAATTCTTATCCTTGACAAGACCATGAGTTTTTTCAGCGAGGCCCTTGGGATTCAAGGCTCCTCCGTTAATGATGATCTTGATGCGTTTCTCGTTGACAATCTCCAGTGCTTGTTCGAGACCATCAAGGGCCGTGGGAGCCCAACCGGGATGGCCGAAAGCCTCTCTATCGACAGCAAAGTTGGCCAAATTGACCTCTTTGCAAAAAAAGTCAGCGATCTTACCAGCCGCGTAAGTATTGATGGCGTATTACCAGCTAAATAGTCGCCAGTGATCACATCAATCTGTCCAAACTTTGCCTGGTTATACATGTGGACTCCGGAATCACCTGCAGTTGGTAATGTCAGACACCGATTCGACTGCGCATGCATCTTCCACGGTGGGTAAGGTACATACTCTCGGCGCCCGAGCAGTTGGCGATTCTTACTGCTCTCTTAAACCTGGCCATTGTAAAAGACACTTTGTCGTCAAAGCTTTGAAAATGATGTGAAGTTGTACGTCTCGGTTGACCGGCACATTAACCCTAATAACCGCCTGTCATGAATGAAGGGCTTGATCCTTATTATCTATTGTCTGGCCCCTCCTCTTCAGTCAAAAGCAGAATAGTATTATGGCACGACAGGGAGGAATGCAGGGAGGGCGTCAGGGAGGCGGGAGGGGGGCCTTCAAAGTGAAATCCTTCGAGTCATTAGATCTAGTTCGAGTCAACTAGTCTCGACTAGCCCGAGTCAAAGTCCGGTCAATCCTTTCAAAAGCAGCTCTAGATCCATAAAGAAGCCATGAAGATATTACTGCTCATGTTTCCGCAGCCATGATGGTCGGGTGGACGACGTCGTCCACCAAGCTTGCGTGGTGGGTCAACCAGGATGGGTGGTGTCATTGGTCAAGTATGATGGTCACTAAACCATGACCAGGATGATCGGAATCTGCAGCACTTAACCCCGAATTCCTAAGGTTTTGGATCTTGGGCAGAGATGTGTTTGTTCCATCCACGAGCTAATGTCATTCATTGCATATAACACCCCTCGCTGCGGACAAAAGGTGCTGAACTTAAGGAACCATGGTTTTATCCCCACTCAAGCAGACAAAATGGTAACTTCTGCCGAATATTCAGTGCCTCGAGAGGCCCGAGCCCTCTTTGAGGAAGGAATTCTGAACAATCCCCTAATGTCGACCTTGCCTACAGAATTGAAACCCCTCAGCAAGCATGTCACATTCACCGGCACTGAGAAACCGAGTATTCCCATCAACTGGAGGTTCGCAGAGAGCATTTCCGCCCTCAAGGCATTCGAAGCCACTATGCTCAACCACCTCTTGACGCGCAAATACGGTATCCAGCCGGTAGATATTGCTATCAACATGTAGGGATGGCCCAGCTTCCTTCTTCGTCCTTCCTAAATCAGATGCTAACGTCGACGGGGTTAGCGATCACGCAAGCTTGTTTTTCATGTCGCCAGTGGTCGCACAATACATCAAGGATGGCACTCCGGTGCCCCTGGATCCGTTTTCGCCGGATATGTTGAAATTGATTCCCAGCCAAGACAAGCATCGGAGCCAAGATAATCTTCACCGCGTTTTAGCGACTAATATTTACAAGACAGAGGATGCTCGATTTTATCATATCCACGGTGAGTTTCCTCCCCGCCCTTTGTGTCTGCAAATAATGCCCTGGGATGTTAACAAGCCATCTAGGAAGTATGAACCCCGACCCGACATTGACTGCCCTTGGACTACGTTTAGACGGCGAAGAGGGCGACACCTATGATGCTGTGGTGGAGAGAATCCAGAATGCTGTCCTAGAGCATGAAGCTGCCCCCTTAGATGACCTCATGAACGAGAAATATCGCCAGGCCGGTACTATCGCGTATACCTCGGCCGAGTATTTCGATAGCGACCATGGTAAGGCTTCAGGAAAGGTTGGACTATACGAAATTGCCAAGGATGTTGCCTCATCTCAGCCGGCGGCTTGGTGGGAGGACAACGATAGTCTCCTGGCTTCGCCCAAGCGGCCCTTGGCTGGCCTCAAGGTCGTCGATTTGACCCGTGTCATTGCTGGCCCCGCCATTTCGAGGAGCCTCGCCGAGATGGGCGCGAGTGTCATGCGGGTTGTCTCCCCACACGTTACGGACTTGTCGCCCGTCTTCCAGGACTTGAACTGGGGAAAGTGGAATGCATTCCTCCATCTCAAGAGTGAAGAGGACAAGGAGAAACTCTGAAAACTGATCTTGGAGGCCGATGTTGTAGTCGACGGCTACCGGCCCGGAGTCATGGACCGTCTCGGGTTCGGCCGCCAGGCCATTTTTGACTTGGTCAAGGACCGTCCAGCGGGAATCATTCACGTGCGTGAAAATTGTTATGGATGGCACGGTCCCTGGAGCCACAGAAGTGGATGGCAGCAGATTAGCGACGCTGTAGGTGGAACCCGTCCGTCTTTGTATGTCCGGGTTTGTTGCCGATGCTGTGTTGACTTGACTTTTCCGTCAGTGTTGCGGCGTCTCTAGGGCTTACGCCGATGCGATGGGCGTTGAGGGAGCAGTAACTCCTGTATTCCCCAACTCTGATTACTGGTGAGTTAGCCATATCGGAACAGATGTTCCAGGCATGTTCCAGGCTTGCTAACTGCCTCACTAACCAAACAATTAATACCCAACAGCACCGGAATCTGTGGGAGCTCCGCCGTCCTTGAAGCGCTGGTGAGGCGTGGGGAATTCGGGGGAAGTTACGGGGTTGATGTAATGACCGTCCTCCCTCCCCCCCTCTCCCAAACTTTTCCCATTAGATCAACTGCCTAACTTCGAAACGCTCACCCATAGGTTGCGCTCAACTACTACTCTCAATGGCTTGTTCGTTCCTGCGGAGCCTACCCTCAGGAGATCTGGGATGAGTTGTGGACGCGCCACGGCTCGCCAACCTTCCAGTACTACCATGCAATGCAGCACCTCCTGCCTGCAATGATGAAAATGCTCTACCAGTACGACGCCAAAACCCTATTTCAGGCCGACTTCTTCGAGCCAAGAGTGTCAAAAGCGCTGAATACTACGTTTATTCAAGTCAAGCCGATCGCCCAGTTCCCAAATAAGGAGGTAGAGCTGGGATACAATATTGGTACCCGAGGCAATGGAGTCGACCAGCCCGTGTGGCCCAAGAATCTTACTGTCGAGATCGTAACCGGCTAAACTAGACGCAAGCTACTCAAATACTAGTACAGGATTCCTCTGGGTTTATGATTTGTTTAGTTATCGTCAATCAACTCTGTTTGAGCTTCGTGTGTATCTCATTTCGCAACTGATGATTCTTAGAGAATAATTATGTATCATCTTGCTATATTTACCCCCTTAGGCATCAGCCGTTACCCCAAAGCTCGACTACTCTTTTGCCGATAATGAACTCCTGGTTCACGAAGCGGCAGCTGGTGTTGTCTATTGACCCTAGCACTGAGGAAGGTTTTTGTATACAGAACAGTTCACACGGCAAAAGAAGTTCCAGCAGACCAGCAGAACATACGCCCGATTTAGATGGGACGATCTTAATCAGCAGTCGCTGAAGAAAGAAGTACCAGTGGGTCTCTTGTCTACTACGGGATCTAGAGTGCATAATGGCTTTGTATTGAGTGAAGACGTACCTGTTAAGACGGTCGCCCAGAACTGAATACCTGGAAGCACATTGCGCATTTTAGGAAGTGAGGGCGGTAAATACTTGACAACAGTTCTGGCTGTTCCTCAGCAACATAAACGACCAGAGGGGCTTTTCCTACCCCGCCTCTAATATAACGGTAGAAACCGGCCCTTCATTTTCAAAGGCTCATGTGGTTTGGTCTTGTTAAGGGTGCAAATTAGCTGAGGGCAGGCAGTGTCTTCGTCAAGGCATGTTCGTCGCTCACATTCCGTCTTGCAGAATTCCTCATTTCCAAAGACATCCTTCAGGTAATCGGGCAAAACATTTATTCCGAGCAGGTCCTTGTCTTTAGCGCCAGGAATGTCGTCGCGTTCTTTATTAATGATGCAGGATGTCAAGATCGTGGGTTCGTGGGGCTCTGCGGATTGCACTTCTAAAACCGGGAGATTGAAGAGGCAGCTGGCTAACGGGTTCCCTTCCCTATGAGCCGTCAATGTCAGGTCAAGATAGCCATCTCCTGCGACGAGTTTGGAATATTCCGTTTTCTCGTCAGCTTTCAGCTGGTACTGGCATTTGATTGAGGCATTGTAGAACATCCGAGGGGCATTGGAATCTATAGGGTCTGTACTCGAGGGCAATGTGATGTCCAAGTCGACTGCGACGTTAAATTCGAAGAGCTCCTTCATGAATTTCCCGGCTGGAACGCTAAAGGCCAGCCCACCATGTATAGTCACCTTTCCCAGTTCTTTCCACCCTTTCCCCGGACGATGAAGTTGGTAGCAAGCGTCATCGATTATGATAGCTGTCGGATGGCTGTCTCCTCCACAAACTGTCGTTTTCAAATGATTCTTGAGGATATATTACTTCTCGGGATAGAGTGCTAGGTGGTTGATCCCAATCCGAGTATATGGCCTCTTTCAGGCATTTGCCCTCTGAACTAAGTCGGACCCCCCCCCCTCACCGCCAACCCCCCCTTTCCGCCACCCCACTTCCCACCAAAAACAGCAAAAAGTTACACTTTTTTAAAGCTTATATCTCTACCAATTCTTTATATATAATAATAAAATTTTATATATAGCTTATATTTTATAAGACTACTATAGAAAAAAATTCAAGTATAAAATTTATTAAAAGAGTAGTATATAATAGATAATTAAACTATAGATTATAAAATTTTATATAAATTATATATAAATATAAAACTTAAATAACTTTATAATAAATAGATTATAGATAATATAACTTATAATATAGTATTATAATATAAGTAATATTATATAGTAAAAAGAACTAAGCTATAGTATTTTTTTAATATTTAATTTTAAAAAGTATTTTTTTTTTAATAAATTTTATATAAAAAAAAGTAATTATTATAATATTCTAATTTAAAAATACTTATAAAATAAAAAATAACATCTTTTAAAAGCTAATTTTCTATAGAATTAGTTATATATTTTTTAATTATATAATATCTCTTATTACTATAATTATATTAGTTTTAATTTATATATAATTTATATAGGTATACTTTAACTATCTACTATACACTACTCTTTTAACAAATTTCAAGTTTATATTTTTTTCCTGGCTAATAACTATGAAGAGAAGCTATATATAAAATTTTATTATTATATATAAAGTATTGGTGGAGATACAGACCCCTGCAAATTGCTGTTTTGTATGAGAAAAGGGTGGCGGAAAGGGGGGGGGTGGCGGTGAGGGGGGGGTCCGACTTAGAAGATTGTGGAATGAATGACTGGTCAGAAAGAAATTTGGATTGCCTCTGGGTGAGAGTGGGATCTGGGAATATGTGATCAGGCCAGTTTGACATGTCGCCCGAATCGAACAAGTCCACTAGAGTCTTCTCCAAGCCTTTGTTCAGGTTTGTGTAGAACATTCCGAGCCCTTAGCCGACATCGGTTCCCACTGCTTCTCTTGCTCTTCCTCAAGGTGCTTTTGTGCAGCATCAAATGCCATTCCCATCGTGTTGACAATTTCTGCCGTGGTATCTGCGCGGCCCGTCCCGGATGGTCCTCCCATATGAAGAATGGCGAGACGCACCATCCCAACACCTGTGAGATGATTTTCAAGATCTTCTTAAGTGCCAAGGGCTCCTTTTTCGAGTTTACGACTGTCTTAACAGTGCCATCGACATCGCTCAACCTCGTGCGTATGGTATTAAAGATGGCCATCTTTTGCATAGCTTGAGCTCGATCGTTGAAGTTTTCAAGGCTAGTTACAAGCCAAAACCAGGCCGGATCGGCATATTAATGGCAGCCTTGGGGGTTGCGGACAGGCCGCCCGCAAGCTATTGCCAATTTAGAGTTATTGGATGGGAGAACTCGGTATTCACGGCAGGTTTCCACCCTTATCACACGCGGACTCCGATTCTTCGCTCTTTCGTCTTCAGAACGCGGCAGCTCCTCCGTCTATCCCTCTCTCCCACTCACTCGTGCAACGCTCACAATAGGATCGTAAATCTCTAAAACTTGCACTCACACAAAAAGCTGGAGACCACCCGCATCTTGGATTGCATCGCACCAACGCAGACTAACCCTAAGAACCGGGATATAAAATGCTAGTACCCGTACTTGATGGTTATGCCTGCGAACCCCACATCCGAAAGTTTTATCTTTTGGGGGTGTCACTCAATCCTTAGTTTAAGCAACATCTGCCACAAGGCTCGATTGCCCCCTCCGGCTTCGGATTCAAGTAGCTCCAATTGGTCCATCAACGCCGATTGAAGCGTTTTGAGAACGTTCAAGGTGTATACTAAACTTCCCTGTTCCTTCAATTCATCCAGGGCGAGGTATTTCATCTCCAAGCTCATAGTCCCCGTGTGTTTCCGTTGCTGAAACAGACTCTCCAGTACCGGATTAGGCTTTCTCAGTGCGTGTATGAGAGGCAAAGAATACTTCCCTTCGTCGAGATCTTCACAGAAACTCTTCTGGTATGAAGACTATTATCTGAATCTTAGCACAAACCAGGGCCAATGAAGTGACGGTGGACTTACATCGCTGGAGACCAGATTCAAGTAGTCGTCGCGGATCTGGAAGTACCTCCCAAGCAAAGTCATGAAGCCGTCCATGTCAAGGCCACTGGAGAAGATCAGCAATTCGGTGAACAAATTCATCCTTGACGACTTTACTCACACATTCTTGGTAGCTTCAGCTCTCATCAGCCTGCTAATCATCCGAAACAACGCCGAGGTTTCTGGGATCTCAGTGTTAAAAATCATTCACACATTCCTAGTTTCGATCAGGCTCTTTCTTACTTGCGTCACACATTTTTATGTAGTCTTCTTCCGATGGAATGACAGAGGCATGGCTCCAATGGATGTCGTATCCTTGTCCAAGATGCAGCGAACGGAGTTCCTCTTTAATAAAAATCGAGGTTAGCACTCCCCGTCTTGTGGAATTGGCGGAGGGCTTGCTTATAAGGGAATGGAAAAAAGTCCCACCGATGTATATTGACGTCGCTGATGGATGTAATGACTGGAGACTACCCAGCGCTTCCACGCACATGAAATACGCCGAGTTGATTGTTCGTCCGGCACCAAAAACGGTGTGGGCTGTCGGCTTACCCCGGCGTAACAGAGAGTTATCTTGGATATCATCAAGCCTACATCACCCAAGTCAGTCGACAACTCTCAAGCATGCGGGCGATCGGAACCTGCGCCGGTAAATTAAAAGAAATCCCCAGAACAGAGGGGACTTGAATAAAACCTCTTACATGAGCGACGAGTTATGCAGCAAGCTAACCACTCGATCTATTGTCCTCAGAGCGCCATCAGGTACGAGGTACCATATGTTCAACGCGGCAAGAACATGTGAACGAACTCCCTTCGAAGGAAGCGACTCAATATAGTCGCAAGGGTATTTTACAACCTAGACGCAAACGTTCAATAAAAGCCAGGAATGCCGAATCGAGAGCAGGGAGCGTACCTTTTCATCCAGAGGAGTCCGTGTCATACGAAGGAAGATTTCAGCGAACGGCGTGTCTAGCAAAGTGTTATTCCATGACAACGCAAGGACCGTTTGTGGTCCGACACCTTCGAGGTCGGGAATTGAGATACCTGCACCCGCCTGTCCACGGTCCACAGTTGTCTGTTGGTAAACACCATTTACCGTGCCCCTCTTCTTAGGAACGACTTCCACAGGGTGAGCGCTTGTTACCTTGCGATGATCGCCGACGGAGAGATTGCTCGGTGGTGCACTGTAATCATTGCTGCCTGTGGGATGAGATTCATCGAACGCACCGCTAACTGCTTTGGCGAGGATAGGCTCTGCTGGCGCGGCCACATTAGAATGAACCATGATTACGAACGCTTGAGGGAGGTGTTGGGTCTCGAACTTCGGCATGGAATGGGACTACCGAGCTCCCGGTTGGACGCTGGTTCATATGTTCAACGGAAACACGCGCTCCGATTAGATTGTATGACTACAGCTTACGGGGTGTGACTCGAAGATCTCAACAGTAGAAACATAGAAGCCGGGCGGAGCGTGATTCCCACGCCGTAGCAATGTGGCTAGCTGAGATGTTGGAAACCGGAAACCTCACGGACATATGCTCGGCGAGGATCACCTTCATTTTTCGATCGATATTTATCAATAGCATGACATCAGTCTAGGTGAGACATTTTGGCTGCATCAGCGGAAGCGGACATCTACATATCTGCATTGTACCAGCCAGCCACTTGTTTGACATTAAGCAATCGCTAGAACACCGTAAGAGTAAAACTCGGGCTACCAGACACGGCTTTCGAAACGCTGAATAGATTTAGGACAGTTCTTAAAGAGTGCCAATGAAACCTGCTTGAGGGCAAGTCTACGTGTCTCCACTTCCAAGTTCCACCCAGCTGTTGCATAGGCGTTATGCAAATTGCCTGCACCATGACTGGACAGTAGGTCCCGCATGAGGAGGCGCATATCTTGAATCTAATTCTATGCCCGATTTTCAACAAATACCGATGTTTCAGAAAGTGACCAGTATATGCCCAGCTGGTCTCCAGTGGACCCATGAAATTGCCCTCTGATAGCCGTCGGAGTACACGACGCACTACTCCACCTTCGCGGCCTTCCCCGCCAATGCCTCAGCTCGAGACACCAGATACAGACAAACTCCATACGCAAGATCGACTAGCAGGAACGCCGCAAGGCTCCAAAGCACGAGCGGACTTGCCAGCCACCCAAATGCATCTGGCCAATATTTCCATCGTAGGGATGCAAAGCCCACTGTGCAGCACGAACCAAGGAATCGACTGAGCCTATCATTATTAGAAATGTTAGAGACATAATATATCCTAAGCGTGTGGAGCTTCAACTCTGAAACCCGAAAGAGTCTGCCTGCATCTCACCATAAAGTCCACGATGTGCCTCGTGTGCTATTCCGCTGAAGCAGTTGACAAAGCCCGCCTATACTCAGCACGAGCTGACATACAACGGCTCCCCAGGAGTAGGCTAAGGAAGGCCCGATTTCAGCTGCCAGAGCAACATGACCGGTGAAACACACAAGCGTCCCTGCGAGAAAGATGAGCGGTGAATGGTTCGCAACCAAGGGTGAGTGACCCCACTCCGTCGGGGCGGCTCGGGCCGCAGCGATCATGATAAGGACGTTTAAGGAAACTCCGGCGGCGAAAACGGCTAGCTCTACCCGATTTCGTGAAGGATAGACGAGAGTGTACACTAGCTCCCACCCTATATTGTTGCAGAGCGGGATGATAGCCATGCTGTATGTCTCACCCTTGTACGAGTGCCAGATCATGGCGACATAGTTGATCAGCCAGCCCGCGCCCATAAATGCAACAAGGGTGTCGGCCAGCCATTGGACTTCTTGATAGGCTGGTGGGGGTTGTAAATCGGTAAAGCCGTCCATGTTGTTCTCCGGATTGGGTAATTTTTCGTTGAAGCTTGGTAAACTTTGAGTAAAAACGGGAAATGCGTGCTGGAGGGCCCTCTTGCATTTATATCCCTCGGGGGTTGCGATTCAAAGACGACACATGTATGGACCAAGTGTAAAAGTACGTGGTGGCCCTCCGAGAATTCTGGAATTCGACACATCGCACCGCACATGCCAGAACTCCTGTCGATAATAATCTACTATAATGCAGCTTTCTTTCGTCCAGGCCATGGACTGGTTTGGAACCTACACTCATGTTATTGATGTTTTGATACTACTCGCTGTGTTTTTCGTCGGCTTCATTGTTCGAGGCTCTACCGCTGCCAAATCGCCGGTCCCACTACCTGCTCAACAGTATGGGTATTGCAAGAAGTCTTCCACGAAGCAAAAGCACGGCGGCGAGGCCGGATGTCCTTATGAATATCTTGTCGGGATATATGGTCGTCACCATTTTGAGCCCTTCGTTAAAGGGTTCCGGCCGACTCTAAAGACGGAAGACCCATCCAAATACACGCTGATCCTCGATATCATGGATGCTGTGCACTTTGCCCTGATATTAGTGGACGACATATCGGACAACAGCTATCAACGCAAGAATCAACCGACGGCTCATTTAATTTACGGAGCATCTGAGACGGCGAATAGGGCCTATCTGGTTCTCACAAGGGTGATCAATCGAGCCTTACGCGAGAGGCCTGTTCTTGGAGCGGAGCTTCTCAAGGCATTGGAGGACATCCTGCAAGGCCAGGACCTATCTCTGGTGTGGCGTAGGGATGGATTGAAGTCCTTTCAATACCAAGGCAATGAGCGGATAGCGGCTTATAAGAACATGGCCGTGCTGAAGACGGGGACTCTGTTTGTGCTTCTGGGAAGACTGTTGAACGACGGCGGAGAACAATTAGATGATTTGTTGACTCGATTTGGGTAAGTTCCTTCGAGTATCTTACATCCGAAGTATACTTCTTCATTCGGCTAAAGCTAAAAAAACACGTCACCCCACACAGATGGTATGCGCAGCTCCAGAACGACTGCAAGAATATCTATTCGCAAGAGTATGCTAGCAACAAAGGCTCGGTCGCCGAGGACTTGCGGAATGGAGAATTGTCATTCCCGATTGTTACGGCTCTCAACGAAGAGAGTACTCGTCAATTGGTCGAGAAGGCGCTAGAAAGCAGGACTGAAGAGGACATTGAAGCGGCCATAGACGCCTTGCAATCAGAGCGCGTGAAAGAATCATGTATGAAGGCACTCCACGATGCTAGCAATGGGTTGGATAAGCTCGTGGCGCTCTGGGGAAGGAGAGAGAAGATGCAAGCAAGGTCTTGAGAATCAAGCCGGAACGTCAGCGCCACTCCCAATGGCTAGCCATCAGAAGATGAGGATTGTACTAGGTGAAGCGGGCAGCCAATTTTGAGCCTCGGACTACTGGATCACCTTAAATTCCTTACCATGATGCATTCGCCGCTATCGCGACTACCTGCTCCGAAAGGACTAGCAGTTTGTAAAGCCATCTCATGGTCTAGGAAGCTAGGCAGATACTGGACGAGACTCCGAATGATGGTTTAACCCGCCTCCGTTGAAGGAGATAATCTCCTCGTTTATGCATCCTCCTCAGATCACGTATCTAGCTTGCTCAATATGCCAAGGATGACTTAATGCACCCACTTTCTATGCTTCTGAGTCCCTCCCTCCTAACGCTATTAACCCGATCTGCTATTCTCTACGAGATAATCCCTGAACATAAGAACGGCAGCCCCGCCAGACGCAGGGCCAGCGACCAAGCTGACAAGGAACATCCAGGCGATTAATCGTGGAGTCAGACGCTGACCTTTCCACTCGAGCAGATGGGAGAGAAGCCCGACCGTTAGAAAGAACCCACTAGACGTGCCTGTCATCTCGTTTATCTGCCGTAATCGGGCCTGCCGAACGCTCATGTCCGACAGACCAAATTCCTCGGCGTCAGGCACGCCTATCAAGCTATTCGTAATGTGCAGCGGACCGGTGGAGGAAGGGGGTAGCATGGAGGGAGCCCAGGTTGCAAGAAATGCCGCCAGGAAGGCGGAAATGTGCGTGGCCGTCGAGAAGGCGAAGAGGAAACGAAGCCGAAACATCCGGTACCTTCTCACTACCCTACGGTAATGTTTGGCTTGCTTGGATGTGCGAAGTATCCTGAGAGAAATGACCGGCATGGCCGCTGCGAACCCACAAAAGGCAGACAGAGAACCCAACACAATGAGGCTTAGAGAATGATACTGTCAATCCTGTAACTAAATGAGGGATTTGGTGGTGGATAAAATTCATTGTGCCATACCTAGCCACCGCCAGTCCTCTCGTTCTGAACGGCCATTCATTAATTATTATGATAGTGAATGGGATTAGCTGGCCGACGTAGAGAAACAAGTGCAGTGAGAACCATGGCCAGTCATTGAGCAGAGATTCAATTGATACACCTGCAAATACCTCGAGCCATGCATACAGCCGCGGGATGCCAATCTCTTTGCTAAAAAGATGCCCAAAATCTGGCACGTTGAGGATTGGGTAGCCCTCCCCCAGCTTCCAGGTTATGCCGATAAGGAGAAAGAAGACTTGGAGAAGGGGAAACGATTCGATGAAGGACATTTTTTTGGAGGGGAATGATGCAGAGTACATGGAGCATAATACAATGAGTATGAGAACCTCATTTTCGTCAGTCTGGGAGCTAAAATACTTTGGACTCTGCCGGAGACTTCGGCCTGATTCACATGTGTATGCGTGTGCAAGCAACACGAACACGCAATTCCAAGGTCAACAGATCTAATTACTTTGTCTGTTGTTGTAGATAGCGAAAGGCCCTCCCGAAGCTTAGTCGCCTAAGGCTATCTGCACGAACACGAATCATAGAGAGCCGCATCAAGACGTGCCGTTTCCTGTTTTCTGCGTCGGTAGTGGCTGGCGTGTCTTCTGCGGCTGGTGTCTTGAGTTGCCTGTAGACGAAGAGAGCTTTTCTCGTCTTGCCAACCGCCGATCCATCAGCCCTGTCACTAGTACACCTACCTCTGACTCGTTCAAGACTCTGGGCCCCACCGCCGTTTCTCCCGTCAAATTGAAATTCTAAAGACGTAATAATCTACTAAGTGGGGGATCCTTAGTAGGGTATGTCAGCTGTTTCAATATCTCCTCTTCAGCGGGAGGACGTGGCTGGCTGTTGATCAGTTAGCAACGCCGAAACTTTCACTCATTAGGCGTGCATTGCATGTCGTGGGATCAACCTTAAATCTAATAAATGGGGCGTAGAGCAAGGGCGCATCAGGGACTGAGCATGTAGAGATGCATGCACTCGGGCTTCGGAACCATGTCTTTCGGCCCTTTTATTGCCCCTCGTCGGTGTAGAGAGGCTGCGTTGTTGGGGCTGCCACTGGTTGCTAAGACTAAATATTCCAAGCGGTTGAGCGACGATCCCTGGTGGGTATTCTGTCAGCCTCTTCAATTTTTTTTTTTTTTTTTTTTTTTTTTTTTCCCTTTCGCGGGGCGGGAATGGCTGAAATGGAAAAAAGTTAAATGGGAACCTCTTCTGTAGGCCTACTCTTCTGTTAGATGAACTCTGGGATAGAGTTGACAGTCCAACCCGTAGTAGATATACTGAAACGAGGAGACGAGGCCTTGCGGACATGAAAATACTCGCCCGCACAATTATTATCCTACTCTCAAAGAAGAGGGACTCAGTGGTAACATGTTATTCATGTCGGAACATCACCTAGACAACAGAATATAGAGGGAAATAACATTTCTAAAAATAATACCAGTCTTATTCCATTTTCAGCTTCCTTGGTCGTAACTTAACTAACCTAACCGAACAATAAGTGAAGATACCTGCGTATGTAGGCATTCTCAATCTGATGTACCATCACCGACCGCGACCTCGTGCTTCGCTTCTCTCAACCACACCTTGGCGTACATATCTGGAAGCATGAACTTTCCGAACGCCACATTTTGGGGCCGAGGTCTGAAGTCCTTTATAGCAAAATCGAAGTTCAGTAGAAGGTGCACCATCACCAGCTTGACCTCGTCGGAAACCATGAATCTCCCTGGACAGACGTGACGCCCTGTGCCAAAGTGCATGCTGTATTCGCTGGTTGCTGTGAGAGGGGCAGATGCTTTCAGGTCCGGGTCATCTCGCATCCTAGAGAAACGGAAACCGTCAAAACGCTTGGGATCGGCGTAAAAGCGTTCATCTTCAAATATTGGGGAATTGGGTGTGAATATGAAGGTTCCCTTGGGGATGTGGAGACCGTTCGAGAATGTGAAGGGCTTCATGGCCAGCCTCGCTAGGGCAGCTAATACGGTCAACGTCAGCAATTGTTTGAATCTTTCTGGGAGACGTAAAGAAATGATTAAAGAGCGGTCCGTCTTTGAAGTTCATACATGCATCGAGGGGATTACACCTCTGAGTCTCCTTGATAAAGCTGTCCATCTTGTACATGGCGTCCATGGCAGCTTTTGTTCCATCACCGTATGCGGCAAAGCATTCTCTTATTTCTGCTCTAAGCGGATCGACGTATTCAGGACGGGTGGCGAGCTCAAAGATGGTGTGAACTACCAACTGGTCTCTACGTCAGAGCACATTTTCTGGACTGGGTGAGAGAGTGTGACAACATACCTGACTGGAAGTGTGCAGGGCGGCAAAAATCGTGTTCGCCATCATATCAGTGATATGGTCATCATTCCAACCAGCCGAACGGTGTTCGTCAACCCAGTTCATCGAGAAGTCAAGCAGATCCTACGGTTCTGTCAGTTTCCGATCGTACGGTAATTCGCAGGGCACAACAGCACCTACTTGCATGGAATTCTTATCGCGGGAATCTCTGCGAGTTTCGATCTCGTTATGAATCTCATCCTGTAAGTTCTTGACCTGCCGTGGCGCTAGGAGGAGTTTTGCCAGGAGGCTGGAGTGGAATTTTAGCCGAAGTCGTAGAAGAGGGCATTAAAGGGATTTCACAAAAGGAAAAAAGGAAAAAAACCCTACGGTCTTGTAAAAGCAGGAAAACAACGCAGGATGAACGCGTCTCTGGGCACTGCGTCCCCGAACTGGCAGCACTTTTCAAGGAACTCCTGGGACCTGCATAAGGGTGCCCCGAAGAGGGACTTCGTCGTAAGCCGAGCGATCACTTTTATCGCCAGAGGGAAGCAAGGGACCTCCATCCAGCCCGAGTTTGCAGGTGGTCCACTATTGGAGTGCGAGAAAACTCGGCGGTACCATGGCTGCTGGGCACTCAATTTTAACATCGCTTCTTGGAATCCTTGCAAAAATTCCGTGGAAAACTCCATGAAGAATGGATCTTGGGGGTTGCTGGCTCGAGTTTTCTGCCAGCTCAAGGCCTTGGCTATCACTGAGGTTGGGATCTTTCGCGCACCCTCCTGCTGTCCGGGGAGCGAGTATTGGAATTGAAACTCCTGCAATACATTAGCCTGGGCCTGCCACTCGCTAATATGTTGAATCATGAGGAAAAAATACCTCGGACATCACCGCTTGGAAGGACATGTGTTCCTCATTAAGAGTGTAGTATTCCCTCGTCATCGCTCTGTCACAGAGAAAGACGTCCATCCGAGTCATGGTAGGTATTTGAAACGCATACTCGCCATGCTGATTTTTTCATCATTAGTAGTTGTTCCATTTCGATGGGTCATGAGAGCTTTTCATTTCCAACCTTTGCGTAACCCTCACTGACAGATTCGCGAGCGAACCATACATTACGTACAGCGGCCAGCCATTTCGTGAAGCGAACTCCGGGTCCTACAACCGGTACATCGACCTAGGTTTCCCGATCAGCGTTTGAGTTTCGGTTGGTAAATAACAAAAATAACGCACCGTTTTATCGTAGTTGAGATATCGAATTAATGCGACGGCAAAGATGATGGCACCAGTGATTTTGACATTGGGCCAGTCAGGTTCAATGGTGGTTAGACGGTCGAACAACATGGTAATTAGTGTCTGGCAAAGAGCGCAAGTGACTGTTAATCCACACAAATAGGAGGGGGAAGGAGGAAAAGAGAGAGAGAGAGAGAGTACAAAGCTGCTGTTCTCGAAGAGTATCTTAAGCTTGGCCGCGACTATGCCTAAGTGCTTTGCATAGCCCAAGACACGAGTCCGAGCACAAACAGAGCCATATTTCTCTATTCGGCGAACAAAATTTATGGAAACTTTGCTTTTCTTATCTTGATTCCATGTTTCACGCCGTTTCTGTATTCCAATGACTCAAGACGATGCTTCACGAAGGGAGCGGATAGATTAGGGAGCATACAAATCCGTTACCAAGGCGGATGAGTCCAGATCAGAAGATTTCAAGACAATCTGCCGTGGACAATCGATAAAATCTATGCGGAAAAGCGGATGTCTCAGTAACTAACAGGAGTGCAATGCCACCCTCCACTCCGGTGGCTGGCTGATTGATTATCCCAACATTGACGGCAGTTTACATATCAGCTCTGTTCTAAGGGTAGCTTCGCTTGCTCTTTTCTCTATGCGATGTAATCTCTCACCCAACCTCTCACACACCAGAGAATTATAACCCCGATCCAGACAGTGACCAGTCCATGCGGCTTAGGGAAGAATGACCGAAGATCCCTAATGACGGCCCACCATGAGCGTGGTCGTTGCGCCCGTTCAGGAAGCTTCAAATATTGCAGGCATTGACTACCCCCTAAAAGTGCAGCTGAAGAGCCCGCAGGAATGTCGTTCACCGCGGGGAGCAGGTACCTCGCCACTAAATGCTTCACAATGCCGTCATTGGACTGCAGGCGGGTAAGAAGCTCCGACTGTGTGCAGATCTTTTTCGAACTGGCGAGCCGGGCCGAGCTGAAATGATGCAGCATATCCTCCAAGGCGGGAGTGGCTTCCATGGCCCTTTGGAGATCGCCCTTCCAGAGTGCGTTAGCCAGAGCTGCGGCATCCTCGATAGCCATGTTTGCACCCTGCCCAATATTTGGAGTAACCTAAACCGGGACGTCAGCTCATGGAAGCCAAGTGAGTGAAAAACGGAAGGGAGGTTTCTTGGAAGCATCGAGGGAGAGGTGTGGAGGAGTTCAGAGATCCCTACTTTGTGAACCGCATCTCCCATGCACACCAAGCGACCAAAGTGCCAGTTGCTGAGCCACCCCTCCTCTAATGGTGTGATTGTGAATATGTCACACCTCGACCACATATCCCCAAACGTCAAGGTTGCGTCGAGCTTCTTGGACTTTAGTCCTTCGCAAATCTTTCGACCATCTTCCTGGTCAAAATGAGGCCTGTCGGGGTAGGTATATTGCCTATCCGTCTTAACAATGACGAACCAGAAGACTTTGCCCTCTTTTCCATTAAAAACGTGAATTGTAAGATCATAGTCCAACAGACTCAACTGGACGCCATCCTCCACCCCGGAAACTGCCGAGGAGATGCCGAAGATGCAAGCGTAGTATACCCTCATCGCTGATGCCATTAGTTTGTGTCTATTTAACCGTTGAGAACGATGGTGATTTCTTACTTGACTTTTCTTTTTCCGAAATAGCCTCTGGGGCGAGCTCGTTGGCATGTCGCCACATTTCCGATCTTACGATGCTATGGACACCATCAGCGCCCACAATCAAGTGCCCCGTGTACTCTTTGTTGCAAGCGGTTTTGACAACCGCATGAGTTTTCCGATTTTCGATCGATACGACTTTTTGACCCGTATGGACTCGCTCTTTGTGCTGCAACTTCCTATAGAGGATCGCAAGAAATTTCTGGCGCTCGAGGAATGAAAGAGGGTATCCAAATCTAGGAAAAAGGGGGCTTAGAAGTAGCACTAAAACATCTGGTCGTGCATACTGACCGTGACCGAATGATGGACGGGTATTCACTTTGAAAAGAGAACCCATCTGGGAAACGGATTCTTGCGAACACTAAAGGCTCTATCACCTTCTCAATGTCGTCAAAAATGCCTAGCTGGTCGAGGATCAGAGCTCCATTAGGCAGGATGCCGATTGAGGCTCCGACCTGCGGACTGATCTCATCACCCTGTTCAAGAACGTCGAACGAGATGCCCAGTCTTTCCAGGCAGTGGGCGAGAGCAAGACCAGCCACTGATCCCCCAACAATCAAAACTTTGAAGTCTTCCATGGCGGCAGAGAAATTAGCAGCAGAGTAAGTTGTCGTTGGTGATTCTGCAGTGTTGTGTTGGGTGTATTAGCTACTTATTGGAAACGGACTAAGGTTCTAGGAATAGAGGAGGTCTGGCTAATTCCACCTTTTCCAGTCTTTCCTGGACCACTCACGCCGCCTGTGAAGGGGTATGTGAGGTTGCTAGACAGCCTTGATCCTGTTGCTTGTCCGGGTAAAAACAAAAAAAAAAAAAAGAAAAGAGAAAAAAGAAAGAATAAATTCACAATTTTTTTTTCTCACCAGGACAGAGGAGTAAAATGGCATGCCCGAGAGGCGGATAAGGGTCCAAGGCACTCTTCGCTTGGCTACCGGGTGTTCCATTGCCAATACCGACTATCTTCATATTATAAGTAGCACAGTATTGTAGGGAAAAGGATCAGACCACTTCCCAGAAGTGGCTTGCGGCAGCTGCATAATTCACCGCACCAGAGGCCGAAACTTAGCGTTTCAGGACCTCACCACTAAAACTGTGAGGCGTCTAAATCAACTTGCGGCGAAATAAGGCGGGGTTCTGCATGTCTCGACGCGGCGAGAAGTGTTCAGGAACCTGAGGTGGTGAAAAGGAGATATGCAGCGAGCTGGGACCATATCAGAAGCGCTCATGTCAATCCAACAGCGGCTGAAGACGACTGACAAGGTGTCCTGCATGAAGCTCATCCGCGACCAGACCCCGAAGTAGGCCTGGCTCTGTTACAACGCACCAATTCATGCATACGCCTGTTTGAGTGAGAATGGTAAAGATCTGACTTCTGTTTCCACATCTTTGACTTTTTTCCGCATTTGGTATGCTAGAACCGTATCACTGGGTCAAGAAGTCCTTCGGGAGACGAAAGTAACACAGAAATACATATCAAGTGGGCGCGCCCATTTTTTTTCCATCTCAGGCCTGAAATGTGAACAGCACTTGTAAATGGAACATCACATCTCCCCAGCTGATCGCGGACATCATGTCGCCAAACGTCTTACTCGTCCAAGGCCCTATCGTCTTTTCTTGGCTACTACTACTGTACATTATCAACCGGCGCCGCAAGAGTGGGACTGCCATTCCCACCATTAGGCAATGGCCGACTCTTTTCCCGGAATTCCTGGACCGATTGAGCTACAACAGAAACGCTGAACGGCTGATCACAAAGGCATACCAAAAGGTAGATGGTCACTCAGGGAGTGGGGACTGTGCAGGGCTTTTTGGCTGACTATTGCTCAAGTACAAGGACCGCCCCTTCAGACTTCTCAGAATGGACATGGACCTTATCGTCCTCCCATTGAGATATGTGTCGGAACTGCGCTCTATCACGAACGACAAGTTGGACCCTCTCATAGCAAGCTTCGACGACAATGCGGGTAGTCTCACTAGCATATTACTTGGGAGTGAACTACATTCCGATGCCATACATCGACGGCTGAATCCAGGTCTTCGTAAGTTCTCACAATGGTGACGCAAACTTGTGCACATTTTCTTCTAACGCTTTTGGTAACCTTAATAGCGAAAATAATTCCGATGGTAATCGATGAGCTGAAATTTGCCTTCGACAAAGTGTTACCTAAAAGTGATGATGGTACGTTTACAGTTAAGGATGTGGATAGGCGATTCACCCCAGGAGGTCTCAACTTACATGTCGTTGAACCTATAGGCGACTGGATTTCTGCAAGTGTGTATGACATGGTGCTCGAATTGTCAACTCGAGCAGCGGCCAGGGCCTTTGTCGGTGAGCCTATTTGCCGTGACGAGACATTTCTCGAGACTTCAGCCTCATTCAGCCGCAATACTTTTAACACAATTGCCTCCTTTCGAAATCTCGGCAGTACCATCGGCTCCCTCTTCGGAGCCTTGGTGCCCAGTGTATCTGACGCGCGCGAGCAGCTGGTCTATGTACAGCAGCTCCTGGGCTCAGAAGTCGAACGGCGACGCGGGTGTCCCGAGGAGGCTCACGACGACTTTCTGGGCTGGTGCATGGAATTAGCTCGGACTGAGGAGGAGTCAAAGCCCGAGGCGTTGGCGCATCGCACCCTCGGGATCCTGAGCATGGCTGTCGTCCACACCACTGCTATGGCTACTACTCACATGCTATTTGACGTGATCGCTAACCCTGCATTGCGGGAATCATTGACAAAGGAGCAGGAAGAGGTCTTATCATTGGGTTGGGAAGAAGGAATCGGCCAGAAGGCCATGCTTGAAATGCGCCGTTTGGACAGTCTAATGAGAGAGTCGCAGCGGTTCAACCCAGTGGGAGAATGTGAGTTTCGCGTTACCCTTACAAGATGACACATTCCTCTAATAATGGCTTATAGTTACCTTCCGACGCGTCGTTCGGGAGCCCATCTCCCTTTCTGACGGCTACAAACTTCAGCCGGGGCAACAAATTGGAGTATTGGCGAGGAGGATTAACATGGACGATAACACGATTGACAACGCCCGGTCGTTTGATCCCCTCCGCTGGGCGAATCAGCAAGGCGCATCTGCATCGTTTGCACACAGTAGCGCGTCCAATTTGCACTTTGGTCTTGGTCGATACGCCTGCCCGGGACGATTCTTCGCTTCAGTATGTATTGCCAGAGTGCCTAGTGTTCAAGTTGTACAGCTTTTTTGGTCCGGGCATAGCCGCCATGACTATGATTACGACCGCTTTATTAACAAAGTGCCCATCGGTAATAGTACATGATCAAGGCAATCACAAGTCGCCTACTGCTGGATTTTGATTTCAAACTGGAAGACGGAAACGGGTCATTTCGTCCCCCGAACACGATCCAAGGCGACAAGATACTTCCCAACCGAGATGCGATGGTTCTCTTTCGACGCCGACGCCGCACGTAGCGTCTCCATCGTACAGCCACGATGGTTGGGCTGGAACGGTTTCAGCGGCTCTGCCCCGTGTGTAGGACGTTTGCGTACCCTGAGATAGCTGGTCTAGTAAATATGCCTTCTCCCTTGTGTCGAGGAAGAAGCCATGACAAAGGTTTTTCATTTTAGGTGGAGAAGGGAAATTGGGGAATATGAGCAACAAAAAAAGGAAGGAAACATGTACAGAGTTAAAATTTACATCTTACTATATACCACTTTAATGCAGCTCATTGTATGTCTTTTGTAACACACAGATGAATGCTAGACTCACCCATTAAACTGACCTACATGTCCTCACGAGTTATATGGTATCTAATAGACACCTCTGCTGAAGGCACCTTAACTCTACCTATGCTCTCTGATGTGAGAGATCTTAACCATTGCCTGTGGCCCAATAGAGACACTTTATTAAATCGCAAGAGTCCGAGAGCTCTAAAGATTGCTTTTGTATCTAAGAAGGCCAACCACCCTCGGTGCCATCCCGGCCTCACCGCTAAGGGCCGATGGGGTCAAGCGGGCGGGAACTTGTACAGTAACGAACGATACGAGGCCAACGGAAGAAGATGAGAAAGGTTGTGTCTTAATCTTGAGCAAGATTGACGAAAAGCAACTTTCACCACTCCCCAATTTTCATGTGATGTCCCATCGTTTCAGCCCGCTATTCCCTGGTTGAGGATCCTCCTATTATTTTATTCGGTTGAGACCCTTATCATACATATTTCTTGATGCTTTATTGTTGAGAGTCTATGGGACTGCTTCACCACTCGCTGGTCCGGGCCGTGGTAATTTGATAAGTAGACGAGTGGCTGGGGAGGATTAAGCCGGCATATGCAGGCCGCCTGAAGGCAATTCCACACATATCAGTCGGGGTGCGTTAGGCGAGTGAGAGAGTAGAGAAATACTAAAATATCTTGACGGTGATATGCATCTTTGTTTCACCTCCGCCAGCCACAGTTACTACTTACTAGGCCCTACCGCGCTGAACCTCCTTTAGATTAAGCTGAGATGCATGTACACCGAGCGTATTGACCTCGCCGATTCCCATGACGGACGGTGGCTGGCTACCGCAGCAAGAAGGACGGAAAGCCATTTCAATTGAAGGGCAGTCACCATGAATGAGGAAATGGTTCGCTAGGAAGCCTACAAGTGGCAACGAGTGAGTTCTGGCATCCCGACCTCCCCGCCGACCTCGGCGGCATCCCATGTGGAGTAATTGCGCCCTCTCTCAATAAGTTCAACAATTTTAACTTGCAGTGTATGTACTATTAAAGGTCCTGAATATGTTACGGCTCTGCCACATACAAAGGAGTCTCTCGATCCATTTGGTAAGACCCTGTTCGTCTGTGCTACCGCTACTTTCCGTAAATTCTATTTTCTTCCATCACGGCTCAACCTTCACAGACACAATGACTGTCCTCGAGCAAACCCCGAGATCCGATACAGTAGACTTGGACTACTGGGCACGCCACGCTGTGCCTATCCTCGCCTCTCTTTTGAAATCTGCCGAGTCCTACTCGCCAGCTGATCAGGACGCCCATCTCCGTCTTCTGACCGACCATGTGCTCCCAAATCTTGGTCCGAGGCCGTCCGCGGCCCACACTGGCTCTCTGTTGACACAGAGTGGTTCTCCCTTTCAACCCAGCCTCAACCTCAGTGCTGGGAAGCCTATCGTGCGATATTGCTGGGAGCTTTTGGGCGCTGATGGAGGCAGCGACACGGACCCGTTTGCTGTAGACGCGGCGCAGAAAATACTGTTCTCTCTCTCCAAGACCCTGGGTTTCAGCACTCAATGGAGTGATGAATTACTCTCTGCCTTCGCCCCGACGCCCGAGGAGGCTCAAGACGTCCGGGAAAGGCTCCCGAAATGGTTAGCGAACTTCACATCGGCGGAAGCAGGCGTTCCCTCTTTGAAGCGACTTCCGTTCTCGTTTGTCGCCTTTGAGTTGAAAGGCTCCAAGACATCGACCAAGGCCTACTTCAACCCCAAAATCAAGGAGGTAGCGACCGGAGTGCCGGCAAATGACATGGTTTGGCGCGTCCTTCGCGATCTGAAGCCCGCTCTGAACGTGGAGTCGATCGACATTGTGGCGAAGTAGGTCCAAGTAATCTATTAAAAAAAAAAAAAAAAAAAAAAAAAAAAAAAAGAAACCTTGCTCCTTTTCTCGTAACCGTTTATCTACCAGACATCACGGCTGACCCCCTTTGCGAAACAGATTCCTTAGTGAACGGGATGTTCCTTCGACCATTGAGCTGGTGGGAATCGACTGCGTTGATGACGCTCGTCTCTCAGACGCAAGAGTGAAAATCTATGTCCACACCAGGAGCAACTCTTTCAACACGGTGCGGGATTACGTGACATTAGGCGGCCGTTTGCAGGATGAGAGGGCGCTAAAAGGCCTGGCCTCCCTGCGAGAAATCTGGCACCTCCTGCTCCAGGAGCCCGAAGGCATACCGGATGACGATTACAACAAGCCTCTGAACGACGGTTCAATGCTTTGCCAGAGTTTGTATTTTAGCTTTGAGATGAGACCTGGTGCCGCTTCCCCCGAAGTTAAGACCTACTTACCAACCTGGAACTACGTACGGAGCGACGAGGAGACTGTGCGGAATTACGAAGAGGTTTTCCGGAAGTGTGGCCAGGCGTGGGGCCACGAGGGAAGATATAAGAAAGCTTTTGAGGGCGCTTTGTATGTACTCCCTACCCGATTTTCACCACCCTTCGATCTCCTTTCCTTCTTCTACTTGATACTAGAACACGAGCAACATTGCTAACTCCAATCTCAATAGCGGGCCGGTCAACCACAACCGGAAAAAGCCAGTCCACCTCGACGCATCTTTCCTATACTCCGAGAAGAATGGGATATATCAGACATTGTACTTCAGCGCGCCTCTGGTCGCAGAAGAGTGAGGCAATACTATAATCTAGATAGTGTGGTACATTGGAGAGCAAAATTGTCCATGCTTTTTCTCCTCAGCCATGCGTCGCCTAATATTTCGACACTCATCATCGTCACGAGTGAAGTAGTCCTGAGATCCACATACGGCACGGCGATGTGCATTTGGAGGACCTAATCATCTATTGCATTTACATAGTCCTTTCCTTGAATGTCATTCAGATGTCAGGGATAGTAAACTGCTGTAAAATCAAAATGTAGGCGCAAGTGCGTCTTTTATACGTGTTAAGATTGATCAATGATAACCTGTGCATCAAGTAGAGTTGAGAAAGTCCCAGTTGATAATTCGGTCCAGCACAGAGATTCACTACTTTTCTGGAACGATACACCACCCTACAGTGGCAGAGAAAAGGAAGACAGCAATTGATCCATTGGCGACCTTGCGTGTTGCCGAATTCGGGCTATAAGTACTTTTTCCCCGTAAGGGAGAGACTCAGCCAGCATAATATTTTGTTAGATTGGTCTTGTTTTTGTATTACGCAGTGGCTTTATACTGTATGTCTGATGTCTATATAAAGCCCCAGGAGCACCCCTCGACATATGTCGATGTTTCAACGCGATCATCACGCACTCGCCGTATTTCTTTTACCTCTCTTTTTCCACTTTTGTTCCCGGAACACAACAACCACATCTGAAAGCAGTTGAACATGAGCCAGAGCAACACAACGAGAACCGGTAACCTTCTGGGGTATGCCTTAGGGAGACTCCCACCGACCGGGCTCAATGGAATTCCCTGGAACCAGGTAGTTAATGTCATCTTGGTGCTCGCCGTATGTACTTGGCTTTACTTCCCTACTTTTGGTGGCATCTCGGCCCCATTCGCCGGATATCGCCACCCACTTGAACCGAAGTTCTTCGTTCAGCTGCGTTTCAAGACAGGAGCTGCCAGTATAATTAGCGAGGGATATTCCAAGGTGACTACACGTCTAACCTATTTAAGTGCATCAAAAGGTATCAATACACCATCGTTAACAATTGCCAGTGGAAAAATTGCATTCATCGAATTACCAGAAGCGATGGTGACTTGGTTGTCCTGTCGCGCAAATACTTGGATGAATTACAGAATGCCCCGACCGAGCGGCTGAGTGCTATCAAGGGTTTAATCAAAGTGAGAATTGTTTTAGTTTCCTAATTTTCCTTCCTGGAGTGCCTTTGCTGATCGGATCCATCCGCCCTCTAGAATTTCGGTGGTAACTATAGTGGCATTGATCTTCTTAGCGAAAGTGATATCGCAACGAGAGCTATTCAGGTAATATGAAAGATACGACGGGCCGTTTAGGCGTTGAGACTCACTCTTATTGACTCTGTTGATACAGACAAGCATCACTCCGAACCTAGCCATGCTATCCAACGCCATGATAGATGAGCTTGAATACGCGCTTCAGCGGGAATTGCCAGACTGCGAAGGTTGTCTTCCACTCGATACACAAGCGGAATTATATCTCACAATCGACTAACCGTTTCCAGAATGGACTCCACTCCCTGTTCAACCCACGCTTTTGAGACTAGTAGGCCGGATAACGAATCGTGTCTTCATTGGGCTGCCCCTGTGTCGCAACGAGGAATGGCTCGAGGCGTCGTTTAGCCACTCACACAATGGTAATTATCTTCCCAGTCGATTATTCACGACTGTTCTACAGAAGAGAAAGTAATTTAACTAACATTTCTGACAATAGTAACAATGACACAGATGGCTGTTAGGGCTGTTCCGTCACTGATTCGTCCGTTATTGAACTTTCTTCTGCCATCTTTCTGGAAATACAAGGCATCGATTCGACGTGGAAAAGCTATCCTTATCCCGGAAATTGAACAGAGGCGACACCTCGAGGCCACTGACCCGGACTACAAGAAGCCAAACGACCTGTTGCAGGCGATGATGGACTTATCCACACCAGGCGGCAGAGACAGCCAACCAAGCAACCTCGCTCATCGGCAACTCGTCATAACTTTAGTTGCCGGACACAGTGCTGCGGCTGCTGGTTCTCATGCGCTATTCGATCTTGTTGCCCAACCTCGGTATCTGAAAGAGATCCGAGATGAGGCCGCCGAGGCACTCCAAGGGCAAGGGGACGGTTGGGGAAAGCAGACACTCAGCAAGCTACTAAAGATGGATAGCTTCCTAAGAGAGTAAGTACCTTCGCAAGACAAGGGAAGGGGAGAATTACATACAGGCTTCAGCATCATGACCGGTACTAAGTTATATCACCTTTCTCATCTAGATCTCAAAGGTGGAGTCCTCCAAGTCTACGTAAGTCGTCCATGCTACTCATCCACATCGTGCTCTCATCTTATGTAGCCTAACATCCATCCTCCATCAAAAGTAGGATTCCATCGCGTTGTGGAGGACCCGGAAGGTATCACTCTCCATGACGGCGTCCACCTCCGCCACGGCACGCACCTCTGTATGATGCCACACGCCATTTCCAGTGACCCTTCCGTGATCCCTAACGCCTCAGTCTTCGATGGCCTGCGGTACTATCGGCTACGCCGCCAGAGCCCGGCCGAGGCAATGAAGCACCAGTACGCCACTGCGGACAAAAACCACATGCATTTTGGATACGGTACCTGGTCATGTCCGGGCCGATTCCTCGCGTCCAATGAGCTTAAGATGATCCTCGCCACGCTTCTCCTACGGTATGAGTTCAAGTATCCAGAGGGAAGTTCGAGGCCGATTAATAGGAATATTGATGAGTTCCCGTACGTCGATACGGATACGGAGCTTCTGATCAGGCGCAGAAGGGGAGCTTAGGGGGACATTACCGATCCCCTTAATTCCACTGTGATGGGGAAAAGGGTGACTGTAGTGGACTTGGTGCGGTTCTCACAGGACCGCAAAGATGGGGGCGGAGAAATATTGTTCCTTGCTATGGGCCAAAATGGGACCCCCCCCCCCCCCCCCCCGGGCCCGAGGCTTTGGGGGGCTGAAGAATCCTGTCATTCGGGACGCATTGCTCTTTTCGGTTAACTCGTTTCGTTCGGGGGACGAACCATGCAAGTTTCTATAAAGATCTATCGACAGCCTCATGAATCAATGTTTTGAAAATCATAGCAAAGAAGAGATATCGGCATTTAGTACAACAATTACGGGAGAAGCAACCGGGGGACCTGGGCCGGGGCCGATCCCTGGCGCCGGGAACTGAACCTCCAAATCAGATGACGGCGTCAACCACAGATGACCCAACAAGACATTCAAGTGGGGCTCACGCTCAAAGGCGTGGAAGCGATTAGAAGAAATAAAAGTATCCTTCGTCTTACCTCTCGTTTCCTCAATCCTAATATGCCAGCGCCCACAGAAATATCCTTTTAGAGACTTTTTCACGCAATCACTCCTCTTAAGAGAATCCAGCTCGAGCCAAACTATGTCTAGCGGCTGGAGAAGCTTTTCCTGACTCAAAGGAGGCAGAAATAGAGGTGGATGTGGATGAGTAGGTCGAGTCGGTGATTGAGGTGGGTGTCAGATCAGAGGACGAAAGTGACGACTTTAGGGTCGCAACAAAGCACTGCCAGCGCACACGGAGCAGTCGGGAGGTCAAAAAACCACGTAGAGAGTAAAATTTGAACAAACTTCTAGAAACTTTCTCTAAGGCTTTATTTATTAATTAAGAATCAGACCTGTTTTTGCGAGTATCGAATTTTGAATTTTATATGGGAGGATCGAAATTTTGGTGGTGCATTAGGTGGGGGTGTCCATTAGGTGGTGCCGGATGGTACCCCTCAACTCTCCGCCCAATCCTCCCCGCGCAATCGCACCCCTTCCAATATCTTCCCCATGTGCGTCTTTCGGATCGATTCACATTCCTGTCGTATCTTCGCGAATAGAATCTTCAAAAATGGAACGGGACTCTTAGAGAGCCCCGATCTGTTGACGCAGGTGTTCGTTTGCAGCGTTGGTGGAATCCAGCCATCGGGCCCGAAGCCGACGGTTCCATCGGCAGCCTTCCACGCAAGTCCAAGAAAATCGCAAAGGTGGATGTAATCGCAGTAACCTGAGAGATATAGCTGTCCAGAAAAGACATTGAGTGGTGTAATGAGACTTCGAGGGATAGCGCTACAATTCTGCGTCTGGGGGACGGTGTAAAGGTTGAGATGATCCAGTGACTCAAAGCCGAGATTGACCCCCGGCGAGTAAAGCCGAAGAGAGACGTGTTGGGACTTTTCGATATCCGGTAGAAGTATTTGGGCTTCGTATGGGCTAATGACCAGAGACGCTCGTTGAGGACCTCATCTTTGCTCGTCAATATCCACTGCACGGAACGTTAGAATCCGTCCGAGTAGTTCTCGGAGCCAAATGATTCCTTGACGACCTTGGAAAAATCCCGTGTCACCCACACGTTGTTTTGGAACTCGCGCACGTCGAAATTATGTATGTATGTATGTGTGTATATTTTTCGTCCGGGGACCGCGAGGCCCGTAAAGTCCCCTATTGGGGCATAGGACGTGCTGAGCTAGAGTCTCTAGTACTAAAATCTACGTAAAGCTTATGCAAATTACAGAACAGACTACTATCCAGCATATCATCAGCTTAAAGGCATGTCCTGTCGAGCCTGTTACCTGTCAGCGGGATGACTAGGTGCAGCTATCATAGTGGTAGCTGCTATATTAGTCAGTCTTTAGTGAGACTGGGAAGAGGGCGTTGGCATGACTGTACAAGGCAGCTGAGCCCATGAGAATAAAAAAAAGAAATAAAGAAATAGAAGGGAAAGGAAGATAGAAAAAGAGGAGGAGACGCAAATGCATCTCTGATCTACCTCGTCTAGTAACGAGTGCAGATCCTTTCGAAAAAGGCGCTTAATTTGGCTAACTTGATGTACTTGTCGAAGTTCCTTCCTATTGCGAGGTTGACCGCCGCAGTCGGCGAGGGGACGAGCCTTATTCGACACCGCCGCGGTACTTTCCTGCAGTAGAAGAACATGGTCAGGTGCTTTGCGTCGTCCACACAAGCAAGTCACCTGCACGTTGTTGTAGTTGAATCGTTTGTGGTATGCAGCGAAATCCCCATGGAGGGGCCTTGCTACGAGTAGATGGTGCAGGGCAGCCCAAGGGAGCGAGAGTTCTGGTGGGCAGCGTATAGTCGCCTTGAGATTCAATCTCTTGTATTGCTCGGGAACGGAAGTTGTCCACCATGTTTCAAAAACTTCCTTTGGTTTCTGCCTTGCCACCTTTCGCAG
Organism: Scedosporium apiospermum; assembly: GCF_000732125.1. NCBI lineage: Eukaryota > Fungi > Ascomycota > Sordariomycetes > Microascales > Microascaceae > Scedosporium > Scedosporium apiospermum. The sequence goes on from NW_015971778.1 coordinate 1,366,672, forward strand.
ATATGCTAGTGTCGGCTGAGCGCCTTCCGGTTCTGGCAGCGAGGACGCTGCCTTTGCTAGTTTATCGGCTTGTTCGTTGCCGGCGCACGTCGAAATTCTTCGCCGCCAAGGTGAGGTGTAGGGTGGCAAAAGCGGGCTGAAATGCTGCGGTGGATCCTGTAAAAACACCACTCCGGACGAACTTGCGCACGTCTGCATGTAGACTGTGTCTTGCCGGCTGCGCTGGGGGTGGCCCCTCCACCTGGCTTTCTTGTTCGGTTTCGGGTGGGAGTTCTCGCTCTTGTTCCTCTTGCAGTGAAGATGTGCGCAGCTCCGCCAGGCCGAAATGCTGGCAGAGTCCATACATCATCGCGCCAGAGTGAGACCCGACGCGGTTGAGGAGTGAAGAAACTGTTGAAATGAGAAGATTCAGATTGCTTAATTCCTTCTAAATGTGCAGTAGGGGAACAACTGTCTATGTACAGGCACGATCTCTTGTAGAATGTTCCTCCTTCTTCCACACCTTGCCACCGACTTGGTCGCCTCACGCTTGTGATATCCAACACATTGCAGCTGGTCTGTTGTCAAAGGTCTCATAGGGAAACAGATCCATTGCATCAGCTTCAAGGTAGTCGAGCGATGCTTCACGGCTTTGATGAGCTCAATGTAAAGGCCGTTCAATTCTTGCGGTATGCGCTCGATTTCGGCCGTGATCTCAGCTGTCGGTTCTCCGTCATGGACCAGCAGTAGCGCTCGTTTCAGGGCCAGATGTGCCCACATAAAGACACCCCGAGCGCGTTGAATGATCAATCTTCCAATGTCGGCATCTGAGTGATTTGTGGAGAAGTGGGCCTCAACAAATGTGGCGATGTCTTGTGCATTTTCAGAGTCCAGCAGTATTGTTAATCCGCCATCGAGCGCCAGAATGGGGCAGTGATGACATGAGAAGCAAATGCCAAACTGAGCATCACTGGAGGAAGACGTGAAAGTGTGCGCTTTAGGTAGTCAATCAACTCGAGGGCGGATTGCTGGCTACATTTGTCGAGCGCGTCAATGAAGAGGATGACCGGAAACCTCTTCAAGATCCTTGGAAGCGCAGACTGGAAGTATTTTTGCAGTGACTGCAGGTGCCATTGCCACTTCTCTCCGGGCTCACCTATCGATTTTCGCTTGGCGTCGAAATCATCGACCAAGTCGCGGAGGGCACCGGGAACACGGCTAAGCAGCTGGTGCAGGAGGGATCGGAAGAGGCCAAGCGGAGTTCTCTGTAGTTCATGGCCACGACCATGAAAGAAGAAAGCAAACGCCTGCGTGTCGGCTCCGCAAAGAGCAGGAAGTTCACGAAGCGCGTACTTCATCATTGTTGACTTCCCGATCCGGGCTTCCCCTTGATCTATAGGAGACCTCGATGTTGACGTTTCCATTGGATCAAAGTGTTGTGCTTGAGAAGCCATTTGTAGGTGCCATCGGCGGTCTCACCGATGTCATTAGCCTGGCCATCCATATCCTCAAAGGCTAGCGATCTCATGCAAGCTTGCGTTGTCTCTGGCTGGGGTTAGTATAGATCTAACTTAGAAAGTTACTACAGGCTGGCAACAAGGCTCAGTGTTGAAGTATAAGTCTCAACTGTCTTCTGGGGGTAATCCCATTTTTGCTTTAACAGTCTCACACTGGCAGACCTACTTTGGGACGCTTACTGGAGCCCTCTTGGGCTTCTTCAACGCTGCCTACCCGCTCGGTGGAATCTTGGGCACCTTTCTGATCTCTCCTGCGGCTGATATCTTTGGACGACGAATTGGGCTTGCGACTGGAGCTGCTCTTTGCTGCGTCGGAGCCGCTGTGCAGGGCGCTGCTATCAACATCGCCATTTTCATCGTCTCCCGCGTCATCATTGGCGCAGGCAGCGTCATCCTTGCCGGAGTCGGTGCCCCTTGCATCAGTGAGATCGCCCACCCAGCACAGCGAAGTACCGCTACAGCTCTCTTCCTCACTTTCTACTCCGTCGGTTCTATAGTTGCGGGCTGGTGTACCTTTGGCACCTTTCGCATCGACAGCACAGCGTCTTGGCGCATTCTGTCGGCCTTATAAGGTCTCCCCTCCATTATCCAACTTCTCTTGTCTGGTTTGTTCCCGGGTCGCCTAGATGGCTCGTCAGCAAAGGCCGCAACGAAGAGGCGCTGGAGATGCTTGCCAAGTACCACGGCGAGGGTGATCCATCCGATTCTATTGTCCAGTATGAGTACACCGAGATTCTGGAGACGCTGAGTGCAGAAGCATCCCATCAGGACAACATGTTTGTATTCTTGAAAGATCTTGGAAGCACCCCCGGAAACCGCAAGCGTATGTTTATCATGGTCTGGGCAGCGATCTGCTCGCAGATGCCAGGCAACGCATTTGTCTCCTACTACCTCTCGCCTATCCTGTACTCTGTCGGGCTCAAGTTAGACCTCCAACAGACCCTCATCAACGCGACTAATTAGATGCTGTCTTGGTTTCCGCTATCTACTTCGCGATATTGCCGGCTAAGGTTGGCCGCCGCAAGCTTTTCTTATGGTCTCTTGCTGCTATTTGGGTTATCGACATCTTTATTACTGCAGGCAGTGCTGTGTTTGCCAAGGATAACACTATCAAGGCTGCTGCTTATACTGTGGTCGCGTTCCTCTACCTCTTCTCACTGGCAACCTCGGCCTCTATATCTCTAAGATTCTTCTTTATCGTCTATAAACTAAGGGATTGTCGTTCTTCTATTTTGTTTAGTTCTATTTTATGATGCTTTCTACCTTTATAGTGCCTATTGGACTGGAAGACATCACCTGGCGATTCTATATTATCTTCGTTGGATGGGTTATGATCGAATTTGTTGGAGTCTATTTGGTGTTCCTGGAAACTAGGGGTCCGTTATTAGAGGAGATTGCCTTTATCTTTGATGGTCTAGGTAGCGTTGTTGGGAATGCTATAGATGTAATGGTTGAGGGTAAGGGCGCTTACTTCGTCGAGTATGTAGGTAGTAAAGAATTAGTTTAAGTAGTAATCTACTTGTTACTCTAGGACGCTCTTGTATTGAGGGAGGCTTGGCCTCCTGTAGACCAGTCGTAGCTATTTACATTTCCAAGTCATAGCTTCATCTACAGACCTTCTTATTGCTATCGTCTTTTAACCTCTCGCGCAGCGAGTACAAATAAGCCTCCAACAATTAGCGTACTGCCCGAAAAGGCTTATGCTCTAGTATTAGGGTTAGGGTTATTAGGGTTATTAGGGTTAGG